>NC_134405.1:18430549-18635549 GCF_038048845.1 Mixophyes fleayi
CTGTGGGGTGTGTCTGTATATGGTATTGTAGTTGTGTAGTTTTGCGTGCAGTTCATAAAATTAAATGTCAATTCTAAAGATTTCTTAAGAAAACAACGGAAAAGGCCCCGCATTGTGTAGTAATAGTAGCACCAGGTAATATCTTTAAGCATAAAGAGTGCATTATTGAAATCACGCTAGTAACAATTGGATTCCTCTAAGGCTGCAGATACCTATTGGAATTACCTAAAAATTTGTTAAAAACTACCCCCCCTCCCCCCAGAGTAAGAATTTCAAATAATTTTAATATCCTAAAGAATAAAACCTAGGTCTCCTGGATCAAATAGAATAGACATCAGCTCTCATCATTTCATGTAAGGAATCTGATGGGCTCTACACAGTACCTGTCCAGCTGTTAGCA
Organism: Mixophyes fleayi; assembly: GCF_038048845.1. Classification (NCBI taxonomy): domain Eukaryota; kingdom Metazoa; phylum Chordata; class Amphibia; order Anura; family Limnodynastidae; genus Mixophyes; species Mixophyes fleayi. Next base: position 18,430,950 of record NC_134405.1, read on the forward strand.
TTTGATTACTTAGTAATGTATGAAATTTAAATCCTTTTAATATTAGAGAGATTTGAATTAATACTCTATGAAGTGGTGTTTACCTGATTTCTAGGTTGCTAGAAGTTATTAGCTGTTTTACATAATACAATGATTGCTGGAGAAGGTTGAATTCATTGATTCCAACTAAGCGCTTATGTGCATGAGGATATTCCCTGGTGTCCTATTTACTATGCTATATTGCACTCGTTCCTGTTTGTTTTGTTTACTTTGGCTCTTCTAGGTAGGTCAAATGTTGTGGTCAGATCTTGGAAGGAGCAAGAGATTCTTTGAACTGTTGTTTAGAAATTGTTTTTTTTTTTTCATTTGAATCGGCATTATTTTACTAAGTAAATCATTGCTGAACATCTGTTGAAAATATTCTTTGCTTGACTAACGACTACTTACCTGCGGTCCAGGGTTTCTGCTGATATCTGTAACAGTCTAATGACATTCTCCTCGCTGCTTACGATCGAGTTGGTCAGACAGGCAATGGAATTGTCAGGCTCTTCCTCTTTATATTTTCATGCAAGTGGAATGTTTATGGAGGAGGGGCATTGACAACAGTCTGGCTGTCCTGCCTCGGCAAGAGTGAGATGAGCCTTGCTGACCTCTTACTGGGTTTACCTCTGGGTCAGAAGGCACACTGGATCCCTTATCTATATTCAGTGTTATTGATTCAATATTTAGACTCCACTCAAGATTACATTCAGTCTCTGGTGGAGTTAGGCCTCTGTACAATCAATCTTCTGTAATATATAAATGTAAATGATTGTAAAACATTCTGTCTACTGACAGGTGCACCATAGAGAGGACGTAGACACCCGGAACGAGAGTGCCACGCAGGCATGGAGAGAGAGAGACGGGGTGTAGGAGGGGTCCTCTCCTCTCTCTCCCTCCTATGTGTGATCCTGGATCTGCATCTAGATGGTGAGCCCCTACGCCATGTACTCTGCTGCCTGGTCTCTAGGCTGTGTCCTTGTTCATAAAATGCATCCAAGTAGACATAAACCATCCTTCCAGAGCGTCTATCGCTGTTAGTATATTGTACGCACTGTTTCTGAGAGAATTACAATATATTTAGGTCTGTTTCACCAACTCTTCTGATAGGACATAGTCTTTGAGGTTTGTTTAGTACAGACAGATGACTGATTAGACAGGAGTATTTTTGAGTCCGTTTAAGCTTAGTGTATAGTCCTTATGGAAGCATAGTGAATCAAAGCAATACTTTCCATAGTCCATATTAGAGAAGACCTCTGTATCAATTTGAACCACTGGAACTAACCAGGTAATGTGTCCATGACATATACAGGCCCCCATAATGAAGCTATAGGATTAATGTTTCTCCCAATGGAATCAATATAATGTAATTAGGTATCATGCATATGTGCTAAAAATCATACCATGTTTAGTGGACTTAAGGATATATATCTGCTATGTTTCAGAAGAGAGCTTTAATACATGTGTAGAAATCATTATAGGAACTGTTCTTGTAGAAAAGGACAATAAAACAGTTGTAAAACAGGTTAGCATACCAGCACACCTCGTGCCATGATGTCACAGAGGAGGGGGGTTTGGGCAAGGAAGAACGTTTGAAAGTAGTGAATGATTTCCGAAATGATTAATTTTGAGGGGGTCAGTCTGCTACTTGGAACTGTGCACTCTCCAGCCTTTTCCCAGACGGCAAATTGTATGAAAAATACATGAGTATAATTCTTTTGTTTCTGTGTTTTATTTTAAAGAAACTGTTTAGCATTATATTTTTCTATATATCAATTTGTGCTTGCCATTTTTATTCAATAAGCAATGTGACTTTTGTTACATTAAACTTCATTTAGCAATGTTCTGTTTTTGTGTTCTTAAAGACTTCATGTGTCAGATTGGCTTGGTTTTTATAATGCTACATTTTTGCAGGGAATTGTTTGGTTTACAGTAACTCTGATTAAATGAGGTAGTGGTTCCATTTAGGGGATCGTTCAGGGAGAAACTGAAGACTTCCTAGAGGTGTCAGGTCTTGAACTAAGTGGTGTCAGGACTCTGTATTTAATAGATATGATCAGGGTTCAGAAAAGTAGAAGCAATGACTGAACCTGTAATCTAATGGAGTCCTGGTAGTTGGGAGTTATTTTTCTTCTAGACGTATGTTACCTGGAGAGTGATCTCAGTGATGTCACTGATTACTAGCGAATTGATAGGCTGGACATTGGTCCGGCCCTCCGAATGACTGCCTGCACCGTGTGTAGTTGGCCGGTCCACTTGGAATAGCAGTCGTAGGCTCCAAAAGAAGAGCGCCCCTAGAGGTCATAATATCATGGGAAAAACGGGTGAACAAGCTGTGCCAAACTCTGATTATTTGTAGGATGACTGTTTATGGATAACATCTGGTAAATGTGTCTCTAATGTGTGTGTTTACCGGGCAGGATCTCTGGCCGCCAGCCAGGCAGAGATAGAGAACCATCTGGAGATGGGCCGGAAGCTCCTGGCTGCGGGACAGTTGGCCGAAGCCCTCTCTCACTATCACTCGGCTGTGGGTGAGTAAAGGTTTATATACGGCACAGTCCACAACAATATAGGTATAATGCAGAAGTGCTGTTAATATATTTATAAACTCCTGTAAATAGCCATATCTTGTGTATTATAAGGAGTAATGCACCCACCCTTCACTTTAAATTATATGGATATTAGAAGTCACCCTGTATAAAAGCACCTGTTATACAGCCTCATGCTTCTATATGGTTTCGGGAACCCCCTCGTGGGGGCTATTTCGTGCAGCAGTCTTTCACGGGGCCCCTAGTTTCTCTCTCATAACCAGAACCCGGCTTGTGATCACATAGTGCTGTGAGTGGGGATTGATATTTCTCCAGCAGAGCTTCTCACTGAAGCCCTGCATAGCCAGGGAGTAGGGAGCAGAGGGGCACTTTAGGAAGGAGTGGTATTTAGATAAAAAGGACCAGCAAACCAACACTTACATTTTTAAGGATATCCTAATCTAGGACACGTGATGGAGATCACTTATTCTGCGGATTTCCTTCCTCACTTCACGCTCACAACCTCGGGCATTCTGCAAAACTAGTCATGTGGTACGTCCTGGTATTAATAACGATGACATATCCGGCCCCTAAGTCAGTCACTCCTATAAAAATGCAGCTGAACTGTGACAGAACCTGAGATACAGAATGAGGGGGGGGGTATTAAATATTCAGCGTTACATAAACATGTATAAATATTTGCAGCTATTTTATGATGTCCTAGGTAAAAAACCTGATCTATCAGTGTCGGATCTCAACAAAGTAAAGCTTTAAAATAACAGAGCGCACAGTCTGATCTGTGTTTAGATTCAAGACCTGTACAAGGGCACTAATAAAATAGATGTGGCACTACAAGTGCAAGCATGTCCTGCCAGATACTGTGTGCTGTTACTACTACTGTGGAACTTTAAGCACAAGTGCGAAGCTGCAAAAAAACTTGGGGCGGGCACTCATTGAGCAGAGGAACGCAGTGCATTGTGGGGAATATGTAATGTTCTATGGTCTTTCTGACTAAATCTCCCTAAACACCATTACAATATCGCATGATAATTCTGGGTATCGGAGACCATTGTTTCAGCTGCAGTATCCTGATATTCTTTAGTGCTCATGTCTGTCAGCCTCCCGTCCATGACATTGAGACGTAGCAGTATGAAAGGCTGCGTGTGATTGGAGGGCAGGGCTGATCCGTTTATCCAGCATGCAGGATAAGCTTTGTACACCAGGGGGCAGCGTTTCCTTCCACACTGATCTCTCCAGCCAGCATAACTAGAGGAAGAGCTATGAAATATATCTATATCTGGGCATATCTTACTTATATCCCTCTTATTGCAGATGGAGACCCAGAAAATTACCTGACGTACTACAAACGTGCAACGGTTTATCTGGCGATGGGGAAGTTTAAATCAGCCCTTCCGGATCTCAGCAAAGCCATTGCTCTGAAGCCGGACTTTCTGGCCGTAAGTTTCCAAAACCGGCTCGAGGGGCGGGGTATTGGGGAGGTTAAACGCTTCACATTGTGGGGGAGAAAGCCGTTGACTTTAGCTGAGGGTGTAAACTGCTTTATTACTGTACTTTTATTTATGCATTTTACTTGTTTATTTTTGTCTATCTGCTTACCAGTTGCATATAGCAAATCATTTCAACTGCTCTCCTACATACAGCATACTGTCCACTTCTGGGGGTAAATGTATTAAGCTGAGAGTTTTCCGGCGAGTTTGAAAAGTGGAGGTGTTGCTTATAGCAACCAATCAGATTCTAGCTGTCATTTTGTAGAATGTACTAAATAAATGATAGCTAGATTCTGATTGGTTATTCAAACCCGCCGGGAAAACTCTCAGCTTGATACATGTACCCCCTGGAATCATCACAGCTGCTTCCAGCAAGGAGTTGTACACTGATGGAAGTTTAGACTTCTGCTCCGAGATCGTATTTAGGCAACATGGCACCGGTCTTTGGGGCTAGGATGATGAGTAATTGTCCGCAGCTCAGGTTATAAAGTCCTAACAAGGCACATACCACCACCGTAGGACAGGCCATGGATATATCAGTATGAATATCTAGCCATATCCATCTTCCCTTTATATCAGTCACTGTCCTCTCGGTATAGACCAGTACCCCACCAGGCAAGCAGACCAGGGATTGAAGGACAGTTTTAGACTTAATTGCCTTCAAATCACACTAGTTCTGAGCAACATGTGATGGAGATCTATAAGTTGGCTGTTGAGACAGATGCCGTAGGGTTGGAGTCCCCTTACTGTCCCACTCTTACACATAGAGTAAATCACTCCATTATTACTTTGCTTTACCTTTTCTTAATTTTTATTGAACTATGACTCTCCTCCACTGACACTATCTATACATTATGGGTTACTTACTTACCTCATATCTGAGCAGCACTTACAAGAAACAAGGACGTGTAATGGAAGCCTGAAGCAGCAGTGTTTCTGCTATCGATGTATCGGTTTCTCTGTAATCGACTCATAATGTCTGTGACGATGTGGCTCACCTGAATGTTCGTTTTCTCCAGGCCAGGCTCCAAAGGGGGAACATACTGCTCAAACAGGGGGACACGCAGGAGGCCAGCGAGGATTTCCGAGCTGTGGTGAGTCCGTCCTGGTGGGATACGGTGACGCTTTATGTCTCTGTGATGTCATCGGCTCCTAGTGAAATGATTGGCTGCCTTTTTAAAGGGGCCCAATAACTGTGGGTGTAAACCACCATATTATAAATCCTAAGTAAGCTGACTGCTTACATTCAGATCACAGAAACCTGATGTGACTTCTAATATCTGTAATAATTGACAGCAGGGGTTACATTATTTTTTATAATACACAAGTTTTCCTAATGTTCAGTGAAGGAATGACATCAGTAGTCACTGTTTATACAGGTATTATTTACAGGTGTATGTAAACACCACTTCTGTTGTTTCTATTTATATCCGAGCTCTTACTTGCACTCTCTCTCTTCCTTCTGTGCTCTCCGACTTCCGTTCCCGCGCTCTCTCGCTCTGTCTCATAGGGGGGAATTCAGTTGACCGGGAGATTTTTTTTTTTAACACCGTGTTAATCCATTTTAACGCATTTTTTTGTCATATTCGAGCGGGCTAACTTGACCCGCGATTCAATTACATTTTTAACGCTTCGTTTTTTTCATGAAACGCTCCTCTCGCGCTCCAGTAGAAGGTCTATTGAAAGTATAGGGTGGGTGAGAACCCGTCTCGTTAAAAGCTATTCAATTGTTTTTTAACGCGGTGCGTTAAACAGGAAAATATGCTGTTTTATCTCGCACCTTTTTGGGGTTTGCTAAAAATAAAAAAAAAACAAGAAAACTTTTTGAAATCATGTAATACAAAAAAAAAAGATAAACTGTGTTTATCAGTAATGCATAAAATGTAAAAGTTGATTTTCTTGTGAAACATTGAAAGAAAAAAAGAAAATAAATAAAAATCACTAATTATGTATGTTTTTGGTACAAATATGCATGTACTAACGTGTCTTGACATGTATAGATGTTTCTATAGTTAAAAATAGTGAAATAAAAAAATATGCTAAAGAACTGTAGTACTGTAATGTAGATATTGTCAACTAGAATGGTTGTGTAATACAATCTAATGTATGAAACTGTATGCCAGTCCTTTTTTTTGTGTTCTACATGACCACTTTAAACAGTGCCCTTCACTCTCCTAAAAACTCGCAAACACCAATGATTAACGCGCGGGGGCAGCGTTCCCTCTTTTTCATATGAATTGCACAAGTTTTAACGCTGTGTTAACTAAAAACGGTCGCTATAGCAGGTAAAAACCCGGAGTGATTTATTTTTACCGCTGCTGGAGCAAAAAAAAAAACCCTTAGAGGTCTCATGACTCAGAATTCTATCACATTCACTATTAAACAACATAGTCACAGTTCTCTATCCTATCCATTGTAATGTGGTCTGTCCTGTGACATAATGACATCAGGTTGTCCACCCCGCAGATGCACAGCAGTCCCACCAATGAAGAAGCCAAGAACCAACTGGAGCGGATGCAGGAGCTGGATGCCAGTCGAGAGGGAGCGTGGGCGGCCTATAACAAAGAGGATTATGTGGAAGCCATCAGCTGGCTGGAGAAAGTGATTGAGGTAAAGAATGGGCGGCCTCTTTCTGGGACTGCTGGATGTCCCTTGTGCTATCAGTATCTTGTAGTGTCTGACACGTCAGTGTGTTAGTCTGTGGATTAGGGCTAATGTCAGATATTGTTCTTGGATCTCTAGTATTCCCCCTGGGATCCCAGTGTGCGGGAGCTGAGGTCTGAGTGTTACCTCCATGTTGGAGATTTAAGCAAGGCCATCCAGGACCTGAAGCCCACAACCAAGCTCCGTAATGACAACAGAGCCGCCTTCCTGAAACTAAGCCAGCTCTACTACAGCATGGGGGATCACGAGGAGAGCCTGAGGTGAGGGGGGTCTGTATTACACCATGGGGGATCACGAGGAGAGCCTGAGGTGAGGGTGGGGGGATCTGTATTACACCATGGGGGATCACGAGGAGAGCCTGAGGTGAGGAGGGGGATCTGTATTACACCATGGGGGATCACGAGGAGAGCCTGATGTGAGGGGGATCTGTATTACACCATGGGGGATCACGAGGAGAGCCTGATGTGAGGGGGATCTGTATTACACCATGGGGGAGCACGAGGAGATCCTGAGATGAGGGGGATCTGTATTACACCATAGGGGATCACAAGGAGAGCCTGAGGTGAGGGGGATCTGTATTACACCATGGGGGAGCACGAGGAGATCCTGAGGTGAGGGGGATCTGTATTACACCATGGGGGAGCACGAGGAGAGCCTGAGGTGAGGGGGATCTGTATTACACCATGGGGGATCACGAGGAGATCCTGAGGTGAGGGGGATCTGTATTACACCATGGGGGAGCACGAGGAGATCCTGAGGTGAGGGGGATCTGTATTACACCATGGGGGAGCACGAGGAGAGCCTGAGGTGAGGGGGATCTGTATTACACCATGGGGGAGCACGAGGAGATCCTGAGGTGAGGGGGATCTGTATTACACCATGGGGGAGCACGAGGAGAGCCTGAGGTGAGGGGGATCTGTATTACACCATGGGGGATCACGAGGAGAGCCTGAGGTGAGGGGGATCTGTATTACACCATGGGGGATCAGAAGGAGAGCCTGAGGTGAGGGGGATCTGTATTACACCATGGGGGATCACAAGGAGATCCTGAGGTGAGGGGGATCTGTATTACACCATGGGGGATCACGAGGAGAGCCTGAGGTGAGGGGGATCTGTATTACACCATGGGGGATCAGAAGGAGAGCCTGAGGTGAGAGGGATCTGTATTACACCATGGGGGATCACGAGGAGAGCCTGAGGTGAGGGGGATCTGTATTACACCATGGGGGATCACGAGGAGAGCCTGAGGTGAGAGGGATCTGTATTACACCATGGGGGATCACAAGGAGATCCTGAGGTGAGGGGGATCTGTATTACACCATGGGGGATCACGAGGAGAGCCTGAGGTGAGGGGGATCTGTATTACACCATGGGGGATCACAAGGAGAGCCTGAGGTGAGAGGGATCTGTATTACACCATGGGGGATCACAAGGAGATCCTGAGGTGAGGGGGATCTGTATTACACCATGGGGGATCACGAGGAGAGCCTGAGGTGAGGGGGATCTGTATTACACCATGGGGGATCAGAAGGAGAGCCTGAGGTGAGAGGGATCTGTATTACACCATGGGGGATCACGAGGAGAGCCTGAGGTGAGGGGGATCTGTATCACACCATGGGGGATCACGAGGAGAGCCTGAGGTGAGGGGGATCTGTATTACACCATGGGGGATCACGAGGAGAGCCTGAGGTGAGGGGGATCTGTATCACACCATGGGGGATCACGAGGAGAGCCTGAGGTGAGGGGGATCTGTATCACACCATGGGGGATCACGAGGAGAGCCTGAGGTGAGGGGGATCTGTATTACACCATGGGGGAGCACGAGGAGAGCCTGAGGTGAGGGGGATCTGTATCACACCATGGGGGATCACGAGGAGAGCCTGAGGTGAGGGGGATCTGTATTACACCATGGGGGATCACGAGGAGAGCCTGAGGTGAGAGGGATCTGTATTACACCATGGGGGATCACAAGGAGATCCTGAGGTGAGGGGGATCTGTATTACACCATGGGGGATCACGAGGAGAGCCTGAGGTGAGGGGGATCTGTATTACACCATGGGGGATCACAAGGAGAGCCTGAGGTGAGAGGGATCTGTATTACACCATGGGGGATCACGAGGAGAGCCTGAGGTGAGGGGGATCTGTATTACACCATGGGGGAGCACGAGGAGATCCTGAGGTGAGGGGGATCTGTATTACACCATGAGGGATCATGAGGAGAGCCTGAGGTGAGGGGGATCTGTATTACACCATGGGGGAGCACGAGGAGATCCTGAGGTGAGGGGGATCTGTATTACACCATGGGGGATCACAAGGAGATCCTGAGGTGAGGGGGATCTGTATTACACCATGGGGGATCACGAGGAGAGCCTGAGGTGAGGGGGATCTGTATTACACCATGGGGGATCAGAAGGAGAGCCTGAGGTGAGAGGGATCTGTATTACACCATGTACTTTTACAGACAATGAGGAGAGCCTATTCTAAGCATGTTCTAAAGAGCCAGCAAAAGGCTTTTGTGGACACTTTCCTCATGGGCTTCCACAGCTATATTGAAGATTGTGTCCACCGATTCAGTGTATTTTCATCATTGTGGTCTTTATGTTTTATTTTAGCCATGTTCGGGAGTGCCTGAAGCTGGATCAGGATGATAAACATTGTTTCTCCCATTATAAACAAGTGAAGAAGTTGTCCCGACAGCTGGAGTCTGCTGAAGAATTAGTCAGAGATCAGAGGTTGGTGTCTGCACACTCTCCCTGACCCGACAGAGCAGAGTCGCTTAGCTCTCCCTGACCCGACAGAGCAGAGTCGCTTGGCTCTCCCTGACCCGACAGAGCAGAGTCGCTTAGCTCTCCCTGACCCGACAGAGCAGAGTCGCTTGGCTCTCCCTGACCCGACAGAGCAGAGTCGCTTAGCTCTCCCTGACCCGACAGAGCAGAGTCGCTTAGCTCTCCCTGACCCGACAGAGCAGAGTCGCTTAGCTCTCCCTGACCCGACAGAGCAGAGTCGCTTAGCTCTCCCTGACCCGACAGAGCAGAGTCGCTTAGCTCTCCCTGACCCGACAGAGCAGAGTCGCTTAGCTCTCCCTGACCCGACAGAGCAGAGTCGCTTAGCTCTCCCTGACCCGACAGAGCAGAGTCGCTTAGCTCTCCCTGACCCGACAGAGCAGAGTCGCTTAGCTCTCCCTGACCCGACAGAGCAGAGTCGCTTGGCTCTCCCTGACCCCTTCTCCACAGAGGAGTGATCCCCTCCCCCAAACTCTAGCCATTTGCTGTGGCCCCAACGGGCATATTTGGAAAGTATTTTCCCCTTGGTAGTCCAGTTTTAAGATCTCTGGCAACTTATTATTATACCAATATTTAATTCACGCCCAGTGCAGTTTAAAACTTGCTGATCACACAACCTCATACAAAATTACTGCAAACCACCACTGCAATGACACTCGATTCTCACTAGCTGTTTCCGACAAGGGGTCATTGCCCCACAGGATATGGGAATGTGTCCAAGACAGGTTCCGCGGACTACATGAAGCTCTGTAACATTAACGTTTGAACCACTGTCTATGGTGAGTCTCTGTGTCTGATGCAGGTTTGAAGCCGCTGTCGAAAAGTTTGAAGCAGCCATAAGAACGGAACCAAATATTGAAATTTACAGGAAAAGAGCTAAAGAGAGGATCTGTCACTGTTTGTCCAAGGTGCGTATTCTACTGTCAGAGCCTCCACACGTTGAGGGACATTGATGACTACGATGTAAGCAGGGAACGAAAGGGTTTCCTCAGAGGAATGAACTGTTAGTCTTGGTCGGCACCTGGAGTGGTCGCATTCAGCCCAAGGAGGACCTGGTAGGCACCATACTGTCATATAGTGTAGCCCAATCCGGGACTCTCTCCTAGGTAGTCAAGCAGTGGGGCCCACTGGGAATATCTCAGATACCTTGTTGAGCCAATCTGATCCCACCAGTAAGCAAGAACAAAATACTAGATGGGGTGGAGCAATGATTTTGCACATTTTGGGACATGCTATTAAAATCCTCACAATTGTGATTGTACAGAAAAAGAGCATCATTAATATCATGTAGATGGATGAATTTTTTCTGCATGTATTTTGTAGTTTGTCAGCTTTTTATAAAGAAAATGCCAGGATTGGCTGTCTATGAGTATGAAGTAAGCTTAACCTCTGTGTTATGTGTTCCCCAGAGTCAGCACACGGAGGCAGCTATTAAAGTGTGCACAGAAGCTCTTCAGAGGGACCCACAGAATCCTCTTACATTGAAGGACAGAGCCGAGGTCTACATCCTGAACGAGCAGTACGAGAAAGGTCAGGCCCTGTGTGCTATCTATCCAGATGTGCTTGGCTGTGATTATTTCTAACCTTGGTGTTACACTAGGAGGGCGTCTGGGAGTGTGAAGAGAGAGGTGTAAATGTCACATCAACAGGCAATCCTCCTGCCACATTATTATCACGTTTAGCCTCTTTGGCTTAAACTAATCATGAGAGTGAGGGGACATCGGGGTTGTCTTAATTGGGTGCGGCACTTTTTTCTGAGGTTTTGGTGCTTTGTATCACACACGTTGACCGAGGGTACCTAGAAAACCCGAGATGTGTCCCATTATAACTATAGACTGACATCCGGTCTTCATCAGTCCAGCCCTTTATCTCATTTTAATTATGTCGCCCCACAAAAGGAAATCTCATTTTTGCACTGCTTATCATCTCTACACGCACCTGCTCCCTCCGCCAAACTCCCACCATTAGCCGGTGCAAATACCTTCTTTTCCTCTGCAAATGCCGCCATCCTCTATGCCGATGACACCCATCTCCACCTCTCCTCTCTTGACCTCTCCCCTTCCGTCATCAAAGTGTCCTGTTGCCTCTCTGCCTTCTTCTCCTGGATGTTCCTTTGATTCCTTAAACTCAACATGGCCAAATCTGAACTTATTGCTTTCCCTCCCTCTAGAGTCTCCCCTCCTCCCATTGATAATGCCATCATCTCCTCTCTGCCACTAGCATAATACATGGGTGACATGCTCAACGCCTGCCTCTCATTCGCCCCCCCCCCCACATCCAATCCCTCACCCAACCCTGCCGCTTTCACCTCCGCAATATAGCTCATATTAGACCCTTCCTCTCCATAGATGTCACCAAAACTCTCATCAGCGCCTTGATTATTTCCCACCTTGATTACTGCAACCTCCTCCTTGCTGGCCTCACCCGCAACCGTCTCGCTCCTCTTCAGTCCATACTCAACGCTGCAGCCCAACTTATCTTCCTCTCCCACTGGGCTACATCTGCCTCCCCTCTATGACAAGCACTGCACTGACTCCCCCTCCCCTACAGAATCCTCTTCAAAGTCCTCTCTAACTCCACTGCACTTTATGTCCATGCGTTCTCCCTCTCCTTTCTGTCAGCTAATGACCACCGCCTGTCCTCCCATCTGGTTACCTGCTCTCATTTCCGCATTCAGGACTCTCCCGTGCTGCCTCTTTCTCTGGAATGATCTCCCTTTCTCTATCTGGCTGTCTTCTAGCCTGCACATCTTCAAATGCTCCCTTAAAACCCACCTAATCAGGGAAGCCTACTCTTCCTCTGTCCATCCCACCCCCTTCCCTTCACCACCTACCCCTACATGATCCCTCTTCACCAGTCTAAGTTCTCCTCACCCTTCATCTCGTTCCTCCTCTGTTCATCTCACCACCTGCTCTTTTCATCCCCCTGACCTCTACTTTCCTGACCCTTACTCCCTCCTTTGTGTCTCTTCTTACTCTACCCTTCCCTTCTAGATTGTAAGCTCATGCGAGCAGGGCCCTCTTATCCTCATGTTCTCCTCCTTTTGTTACTTTTCCCCTCGCCCCCCCTACTCTTGCTTCACATCTTTAGGCCTCTATCCTTAGTCTTATCTTCACCCTTGTCTTCCCTCACTGGCTTCAATCCTGTTAGTTGCACCCACACTCTAGGCCACAGGTAAAGCTTGCTTCATATTTCTGTCCCTTCCCTTGCTTGCCTTAGTTCTCTCCCCCTTCCACTCTTTACTTAGCATCCTGCCCTGCACTTCAGCCTCCTTAGCACTAGTGGCCTGTAAATCTACTACACTCTCTTTGTATTGCTCAGTATGCCATGTCCTGTTTTTGTCCTATGCTCTACTGGGTTGATAATTTACTGTTATGCCCTGTAGGCCATGTCCTGTGTGTGTTTTTTTGTTTTGTTTCTTTTCGTCTCACTCTTCTCAGTCCTTTCTACCCTCATTTTTTGCGCTTACGCTCTCTTGCTTTGCTTGCTTGAGCTCTCATACTCTTTCTTTGCTTGCTAGCTGGCTCACTCTTGCTTTGCTTGCTCGCTCTTTCTCTCTCTCTTTGCTCCCTATTCTTCCTTCTGCATGTTGTTTAATGGCTGTTATTTTCTGTTCTTCCTTTCTTCTTCGAGTCTGTTTCTTCCTGTGGCTTTTTCTTCTTCACTCTTTGTTGTTTTTTTTTCTCTATTTTGCTTTGGTCTCTCTTTCTCTGTTTCCCTGTCTCTCATTTTTTCCGTTTATCTAACGTTTGCGTTCCTCTGGCTCCCCACACTCTTACAGCTGTGGAGGATTTCCAGCAGGCGAAGGAACTGGACGGCGAGAATGAGGAAATAAAGGAAGGCCTGGAGAGGGCCCAGAAACTGCTAAAACAGTCCCAGAAACGAGATTACTACAAAATCCTTGGGGTGAAGAGGTAACGCTAGCTAGACTTGCCTGGGTAAAATAGAGAATGTCGGTTTCCTGGTCACGGCTCGCTTGTATTAGCGAATGCTGCTCTCTTACAGGAACGCCAACAAACAGGAAGTGATCAAGGCGTACAGGAAGCTGGCACAGCAGTGGCACCCAGACAACTTCCAGTCAGAGGAGGAGAAGAAAGAGGCGGAAAAGAAGTTCATTGATATTGCAGCAGCGAAGGAAGTGTTAACAGACCCAGGTATATTGGTGCTTTGTTTCATATAACGGGGGGTTGTCATTCTGGGTGGCTTTCAAGTACATCTACCAGTTTAAACAGGAACAGGTGTGCAAGTCATTGTGTAGTTTATTAGGAGCATGAAACACAGATTGATTATCTGGTAAATAGATGTGGACTATCTGAGTGTTCTGAGCCCCTCTGTACTTCCCTTTCAGAAATGCGCCAAAAAGTGGACGCCGGAGAAGATCCGCTGGATCCGGAAAACCAGCAAGGCTCCGGGCACCACCAGCAGTGGCCGTTTGAGTTTAACCCCTTCAGCTCGGGCAATTTCCACTTCAAATTCAACTTTAACTGACCTCCAGCCCCTCCGTACAGGACGATGTTATAGGTCACCTCGTTACTCCTATTGACAGTTTACAGCGGGATGGTTCTGATGCGCAACCTTACCCCAATATTCAACCAGTCGCGGCCGGTGCTTTTTACGGTAGCGTCTGGTCAGTGAACCGGTTAAATCTCTTCTGTTCTTCACCTTGACTCGTTGATACCCAAAGCATCGCGCCTTGAAGATCTCCTTTATACGACCTGTAAAGCACGATCACAAAGAGCTTATTGATGAGCTGAATAAGAATAGGAAAAACCTTTTGTTAAATCCTATCGAAGGCGGAAAAATAAAGTTTACGATCTTAAATATAAAGAAAAAAAAAAATGACTTGGGGGCCGGGGAGAAAATATTGTAAAATAAAAATATCTAATTTTAAATGAACAACTTACTGCTGACTTTGGCTGGCTGTCCTAGTTTTACAATAAGTTTAAGCCATCTACCATATTGTTCCATTTGTGTTTGAAGATGATTAAATGATATACCAGGCAGGCTGTGACGGGGGAGAGATCACTGAGTCCACTTGTCGTGGCTCGGTTTCCTGTTCCCTTGCTGACCTTCATTATAACAACTTTATTTTTTTTATATGGCAATCCAGAGCGGATTGTGCAGTTTGCGGAACAGGCACACGGCTGTCCTCCTTTCGGCACGCTCAGAGATTGCATACACTGTAATGTGCTAGGTATCAGTATAATGTGTTCTAACATGTAGCACATTACTGTGTATTAAAGAGGCAGGACCACTACATGGAAGTGCTGGTCTTTAGAGGAGTCGTATCTATGGCTGGGAGATTAGCGTTGCGCAGTCTCTTCACACTCTTGATCATCTCTGCCTAGGTAACTTGAAGTTCAAGTGGGATGTATGAACATTTATTTATGGACTGGCACTTTAAAAAAGGGAAAAAATTGCAGTAATAAAGCAAAACTGGTTATGAACATATAGACAGAAGTAAGGCCTTATATCAACTTTGTTTTATACAGAGAGGTATTTAACACTAAAATATTCTCAACAGCTTAATAGTAGACTTGCCTCACTATTCTGTGCTGCTGGGGACCCTACTCCTTTATACTATATGACCGGATGAGCTTACTTTGCCACCCGGTTGATGGGGATAGGGTGAAAAGGGATGTTGCACATCCGGATCGCTTTCTCACCGTCGGTAACCGACTGTGACTGACCACTCCTGCCACCAGACACATGCTGACTTGCGAATGTCAACTGCGCAATAGTTGTAGGAGGATTTGGCTGAGACTACCGGGCTCCTTTGCCGACACCTGGAACTGCTTCTGGGTAGCTGGTACAGCTGCTGCAGCGCCTCACTTTGCTGTAGGATGGCTGGTACCTCCTGACCGTTTACTGTGGATCAGGGCTGCTGGGTAACGGGCAGAGTGTTGACACAGAAATGCTGGGGTTGACACATGACAGCCAGGGAACGGATTAGAGTGTAAGCTCTTTTTGTTGGTCACAAGATACAGCAGGCAATAGGCGTCAGGCAGAATCTTCAAGCAGTGATGTTTATTGCTGAAGGGCCCTGATAAGGACCTTTACACACTAGTTAGAGGTATTAGTGATCGTCCAGAAGTACAGATGGAATACTACAGTCAAAACACAAAATACAGCTCTTTATATACTGTTTCAGAGACACATGTTGGCAGGGGTAAACCAGCTCCCTTCCTAGCAGGCACTGCAAAGCCTGAGATATTACATCAGATGATTACACTCAAGATGCAATATTATCTAAACTTGGATTTAACACAATTTAAACTTAATAAAATTTGCATCAATCTGTGATTTTCCAAATTCCTTGCTGTAACATTCAAATAGTCCCCTATCTTTTTAACAGGACACTATACACAGGCTAGAAAGTAACTACCCCCTGCTGTGTATCCAGGTTAAAAAGATTGATCACTCACAGATGTAAATAAAGAATGTGGGATGCAGTGGGGCAAACAATTCAAAACCCCACTCTATACTACCTTCAGGCACAATGCCC
Organism: Mixophyes fleayi; assembly: GCF_038048845.1. NCBI lineage: Eukaryota > Metazoa > Chordata > Amphibia > Anura > Limnodynastidae > Mixophyes > Mixophyes fleayi. The sequence continues at coordinate 18,446,956 of NC_134405.1, forward strand.
GTATACGCGCTGGGTATGATATTCCAAATGGCTGCTGCTGTCACATGACATACTGGTAATATCAGTTATTGAAAGAATCAACATACAATGTATAGTTACTGTGCTCTTATTTAGCAAAAAACAATAAAGTTTTTTGCCAAATAAGAGTGCAGTCACTATACATTTTATCACAGAAGAAAGTTTTAATTAGCATGGGATTACCTTTCTTCAAACGTTACAAAAACAAATTTCCTCCAATATGGCATACAGCCTTAGAAATCAATACCGGGGTCAGGGTCATTGGCCCCGCCTCCTAAATTACATCACCCAGTATTAGCCAATTACCACAGGGGGCGCAGGTCACAATGACGCGTGGATAGCGTCATAAGCTCCACCCCGAGCCACTAAACTAATGGTTGGACAGGAACTGGGGGGTTTGCCCCTGCTCTCCTTGGAGTCCGGGAGGAGTCCCAGAAATTTGGGAGACCCGGGAGTAGGCAACTATGTATTAAATGCGGGTTACACTGGACCTATTTCGCTGCAAATTCAGGAGGCCTATCATTGTCTCCTGCTAAACAGAAAAATCATTTGAAAATTAAATCCTAGTCCACGTATAAAGTAGTGGTAAATGGTATCATGTACTCCGGAAAACTGGAGTACACTATGGTGTAATAATCCTGCAAGAACAATCTTTGGCAGAATCGTGTAAACTATTTATTCTCTAGATATTTTTTTTTTACAGTTTTTATCCAATTATAGATAGATATTACAGTATGCTACCAAAATCAAGACCTAGTTCTCCATTTGTTTGGACATGTCTGAAACATTACAAATTAAAAACCAAAACAGTGAAGAAAATGTAAGCAGGCTCTGAAACCATGGATTGGTCTTCCGGACCGCAAAGATACTGGCACAGAGAAATCCTTAACGTCTGGCCTGCTAGGGATATATCATAACATTGACCGTGTAATTCACTCTCATGTATAGCAATGAGATTCCCATACACCGGACTCCACCTGAAGTACCAAAACTATACAAATCTGGGCACTTCACAGGACCAAACATAACGATCATACTTGTATATTTAGGACACTAAGCGAGTTCTGAACCCAGGTTCCTGTAGGTTCTTCGCCCTCAGCAGCATCAATTCTCCAAATCATCATTATTGATGGTGATATAAAGGAGTAAACGAGTGTCCCACACCCTGAAAACCTTCCAATGAAAAAGACATACAGGACCAACCATAGAATTCTCAAACGTCCTCTCGGAACATCTGCTGACCAGTTATGTTTTGTGATGTCACCACAGTTGGGTTCTCTCTACCAACACGCTGACTTATGTGTAGGATGAGTCCTCATGCTGTGCTGAAAACATGGAGACAAGGTAAGCCTCAAGTGTTCCTCTATTGTGTACAAGGTAAGCCTCATGTGTTCCTCTATTGTGTACAAGGTAAGCCTCATGTGTTCCTCAATTGTGTACTAGGTAAGCCTCAAGTGTTTCTCAATTGTGTACAAGGTAAGCCTCGTGTTCCTCTACTATGTACAAGGTAAGCCTCATGTGTTCCTCTATTGTGTACAAGGTAAGCCTCATGTGTTCCTCAACTGTGTACAAGGTAAGCCTCATGTGTTCCTCAACTGTGTACAAGGTAAGCCTCATGTGTTCCTCTATTGTGTACAAGGTAAGCCTTGTGTGTTTCTCAATTGTGTACAAGGTAAGCCTTGTGTTCCTCTACTGTGTACAAGGTAAGCCTCGTGTTCCTCTACTGTGTACAAGGTAAGCCTCGTGTTCCTCTACTGTGTACAAGGTAAGCCTTGTGTTCCTCTACTGTGTACAAGGTAAGCCTCATGTGTTCCTCTACTGTGTACAAGGTAAGCCTCATGTGTTCCTCTATTGTGTACAAGGTAAGCCTCATGTGTTCCTCTACTGTGTACAAAGCAAGCCTTGGTTTTGTCCCAACCAATCTTGTGTAGTGAATCTTGTTCCTCTAGGCCAGTGTTGGCTAACCTGTGACACTCAAGGTGTTGTGAAACTACAAGTCCCAGCATACCCTTTCAGCAATAATCTGCTATATATTGGCAAAGCATGCAGGGACTTGTAGTTTCACAACACCTGGAGTGTCACAGGTTAGCCAACACCGGTCTAGGCCATCTGCTGAGTGGAAGGGTTCCGCTGATGCCGAAAAAAGAGAAGAAATAAATAAATAAAGAAACCACCGTTTCATTATTTTATCAGGTTTAAATTTGAGAATTGGTGGATTTAACTCCACTCCGTATCAAATTGCATTAATAGTATTAATCGAGTAGTGTAGTTTCCTCTACAGTTTATCTTCGTCATTACCTCTTCTGTACAGTTAATTCCAATATATTAAAGACATTAATAACACTACTTAGTACAGTTACTCTTAATATATTAATACTTCTAGTATTGTACTCTAATACAATTAAACCTATATTTATATGTCACCAGCGTACTCTGTAATGTTTTAAAATTGGGGACAGACATCAGTGGCGCACCACCCCCCCCCCCCTCCGCTAAAGAAGTTCCCCTACATAGCGGCACTGTACTAAATAGCAGCCGCGGCGCTGTCAAAGAAGCGTCCGCGGCAGTGCTGTATTGTATACAGCACCGCCGCGGACGCTTCTTTGACAGCGCCGCTGCGGCTGTATAGTACAGTGCTGCCGAAACGGAGCCCGCGCATGCGCAGCAGCTCTCTGGCTTTTTTTTTTTGCGTGCGTGCGCCCATGGACATAGTAATAACACAAAACTGGGTATTAACAGATAGACAAAGCGGTTAGAGGGTGCTACTTGCAAGCTTACAATCTGCAGGGAAATAGGAGTTTGATACATATGGGTAAGTGCACTTACCGCATAATGGATCCGCCAGATACCAATGGATTAAAGTGATTACTGGGCCTATATCATCCAGTCAGGGGGAGGAGAGGTTTTCCTGTCTGGATATTTAGTAACTTATCTTTGTATGGTCATCTCATTATTGCAACATCATCATTTAATATAATTTAATGCTATAATAATACATAGGGGTGCTAGCCCTGAACCCACTTGACAATTGATCCACAAAAAAAAAGAAAAAGAAACAGAGGATTAATAAATAGGGGTGCACTTGAGACCCGAAAATGTGGATGTTATTGTATTAAAATCTTGAAGTTTATTATTATGCATTAAAATAATTCTTGTGACTCAATGGTCCTACATTTTATTTTAAAATGGCAAAACAAAAATCTAGCTTGTGTTAATAGTGTGGAAATAAAGTGCATTAAAAAATGTCCGTTTACAAAATTATTCTCACATTGATAACCCTCTGTTCTGTTAATACTCTAGGGATTAGTAAATTCTCCTAGGGCTATGTCACAATAAACTATTTTTCTTTGCTATTGGCAAGACTCGTGTCTGCTTATTACTTTCCTATATAAATTATTACAGCTATATATTATCCTGGAAACAGATATTGATATATTTCTGTCAACTGAGTCACAGGTATTCAGTGATCGAAATGTTACTCTATGTAATCCAAGTCAACTATTGAGGGATAGTTTCCACTCTGTGTAAATATTGCACATTTATATATTTTATATTTCCATTTCTGACTCTGCAATTCCCTAATTTAATCAGTGAAGGGAAACTTCCCTTTACAAGGCAGCACCGCTTTAAATTTAAGCTGTCATCTCGCCGAACTCCCGCGAGTTGACAAAACCGCAGATTAATAAATTTCCCCCCAGATCTTTCATTGTAATTAGTGGCCGGCCATTCTTAATGCCCTTTATATCTACACAATCAACAAAATCTATGTTTTATTTTTGCCATTTTTTTAAAATAAAATGCAGGACAACTGAATTACAAGAATTATTTCAATGCATATTAATAAATGTCACGTTTTAAGTTCATTAACGTATCAAGTGCACCCTTATTTAAAAGCCCTCTGTTTCTTCTTTTTTCTCCAGCGTATGCTCGGTAAGCATCCCATGTGTGTCTCCCGCGTATGCTCGGTAAGGCTTGCGCGTGTGCCTATGGCGTATGCTTGGTAAGCCTCACGTGGGTGCCTACAGCATATGCTCGGTAAGCCTCCTATGTGTGTCTCCCGCATATGCTTGGTAAGCCTTGCGTGTGTGCCTATGGCGTATGCTCGGTAAGCCTCGCGTGTGTCCCTATGGCGTATGCTCGGTAAGCCTCCCGTGTGTAACTCTGGCGTATGCTCGGTAAGCCTCCCCAGGTGTGTCTCTGGCGTATGTTAGACAAACCTCCTGCGTGTGCCTCCGGCGCGTGCTCGGTAGGCCTTTGGCGTGTGCCTCTGGTGTGTGTTTGGTAAGCCTCTGGTGTGTGTTCGGTAAGCCTCCGGCGCGTGCTCGGTAGGCCTCCGGCACATGCTCGGTAGGCCTCCGGCACGTGCCTCCGGCGCATGCTCGATAAGCTTCCGGCGCATGCCTCCTGCGCATGCTCAGTAAGCCTCCGAGGCGCATGTCTCAGGTGTATGCTCGGTGAGCCTCTGGCGCATGCTCGGTGAGCCTCCTGCGCATGCTCGATAAGCTTCCGGCGCGTGCCTCCTGCGCATGCTCGGTAAGCCTCCGAGGCGCGTGTCTCAGGTGTATGCTCGGTGAGCCTCCGGCGCATGCTCGGTGAGCCTCCGGCGCATGCTCGGTAAGGCACCCGCGCGTGCCTCTGGCTTATGCTCTGTAAGCCTCCTTGTTACAGGGCAAGTCTAAAATGTGCATCTTTCATAGTTGGACAAAAAAGTAAATAAAATAACTTGCATTTTGTATAGATCTTGCTGCCTAAAACAGTGCATACAGTCTTAGTGGATTCATAGGTGCTGCCGTTCAATAGAGCATTTATGTAGTGTATATGCTTCTGTCATTGGCACTTATGATCAACAATTATTGATTTCTGTTGAAATTCATTAATATATTTGTATTTTGACCTTTAATTATATTTTTGAATGGTATAATAGGAGGATACATAAACAATTGTATTTATACACAACATAGATGAATATACTGTTAATTATAAACAAAATCAATTTTAGTACAATTCTCTAAAACAACTAAATATCAAGGACTTTAAATGACTAATGTTAGAAACAAAGGCAAAGGGGTCTATTAGGTTTACTTATTAATAAAAAATATTGGAGTTACATATATTCATATTATTTGATATGTTTTGTGGCAGGATGGGATTACTTTGTCATCCTATTGGGTAGTTTGGTTTTACATGTTTGTCTTTGGATCTGTCAAGAAAACTGTGTATGGTGCTTTACTGGCAGCGACCTTTAGCATCCTGATTTATGTATTAAATGTAAAAAATAATTTAAAAATCCATATTTTTTATTAATGGTTTTACTATTAAAAGTTGTTCATTTATTTTATCATTTCAATTTTTCATGAGTTCTGATTTTATTAAAAAGACTCTTGTGCATGCTGTTCTTTCTGTCTACATACGGCATGTAACGTTTAAGCAGAGCGCCCAGGTTCAAATTGAAAAATATCTTGGGATACACTTAGGTTTGAATATAGTCGGAACCATGCAAAAGTTCCGCGCTCTTTATTAAAACGTAACTTGAGTTCAAGTTTCGTCCGAACATGACTCAGGCCCAGAGTGTGTATAAAATATTCTTCCCTCGTTAGAAGGTTACATTTTTGGTCCCCAGTAAAAAGGGATATCAGTCTATTCTTTGTACTGTATTGTATAACTTCATATATGAATGCAGCTTCTATCAGCCTAATCCATTCACAGTATTGTATGACATCACACATGAATGTAGCCTCTGCTGTTGTTCATACTATAGAGATGGGTGCACTAAAATCCCCTGTTATAGAGACATTTTACTAAATCCCTGTATCTGCTGTTTCTAACTGTGCCCAACAGGTCATATTATAGATTCCTGGACCGTTCCCCTGTTACTGCTCTGCTTGCTGGGTGGCAGAGGTACTATATTAGGAGCAGGAACTAAAGGTAATGCGACTGACTTGTAGAACTACAGTATGAAGAGGGGTTTCATATATAAACTGATTAGGTTGATAACATAACTATAAACCTTTAACTTAACCTTAGTTCTTATGCTATGTAATAAAAGACACATCACCGACTTGTTGGCAATTAACTTGGTTTATTGACTTAACCTCGCACTGATATGGTGGAGGGAGAACACGGTGCTCAGCCTTGGCTACTGTTTAATACTAATCAGGATGTCCAATCACGAGTCCCATCCTCAGGACATCCGTATTTATCTGTCATTTTACCTAAGCGCACCATTGTAGTGCATCCTTAAACTGGGACACTAATCCCCAGGCATTCTGGAACCCGAACCCTTCTGGGCTAATCGTAAAGCCCGCCAAGCCAGCCCAATAGGGATGTACTTGTACTAAATGTAAGCCGACTCTTTGAAGTGATCAGGATCCATGCGCCTCATTAACATCAATGTGCGCTTTACCAACCTTGCTTATCGCCTGTACAGTGTTCTCCTGCCATGTCAAGAGCTACTCCATCCTCGGTACTCCAGTCCCGGCATCAATCACATTCACCAGATGGTTCCACATACCTCGGGGGCTAGACCAGCACACCCGTACCATACCTCGTTCTGCGCACCATGTGGCCCATCATTACCTCTGGGGCAAGACCAGCACACCCGTACAATACCTCATCCCGTGCACCATGTGGCCCATCATTACCTCTGGGGCTAGACCAGCACACCCGTACCATACCTCGTTCTGCGCACCATGTGGCCCATCATTACCTCTGGGGCAAGACCAGCACACCCGTACAATACCTCATCCCGTGCACCATGTGGCCCATCATTACCTCTGGGGCTAGACCAGCACACCCGTACCATACCTCGTTCTGCGCACCATGTGGCCCATCATTACCTCTGGGGCTAGACCAGCACACCCGTACAATACCTCATCCCGCGCACCATGTGGCCCATCATTACCTCTGGGGCAAGACCAGCACACCCGTACAATACCTCATCCCGTGCACCATGTGGCCCATCATTACCTCTGGGGCTAGACCAGCACACCCGTACCATACCTCGTTCTGCGCACCATGTGGCCCATTACCTCTGGGGCTAGACCAGCACACCCGTACAATACCTCATCCCGCGCACCATGTGGCCCATCATTACCTCTGGGGCAAGACCAGCACACCCGTACAATACCTCATCCCGTGCACCATGTGGCCCATCATTACCTCTGGGGCTAGACCAGCACACCCGTACCATACCTCGTTCTGCGCACCATGTGGCCCATTACCTCTGGGGCTAGACCAGCACACCCGTACAATACCTCATCCCGCGCACCATGTGGCCCTTCATTACCTCTGGGGCTAGACCAGGACACCTGTACCATATCTTGTCTAGTGCATCATGTGGCCCATCATTACCTCTGGGGCTAGACCAGCACACCTGTACCATACCTCATCCCGCACATCATATGGCCCATCATTACCTCCGTGGCTAGACCAGCATACCCGTAACGTACCTCATCCTGTGCACCAAGTGGCCCATTACTTCCAGAGCTAGACAAACACACCCGTACAATACCTCGGCCCGTGTACTAAGTGGCCCATCATACCTCCGGGTCTAGACCAGCCACCTGTACCTGTTACCAGAACACGTGCACCTCCAAGCACACAGCCTCAGTCCAGAACTTCAAACCTGGCAATGATAACACTGGATCCAGCCATCAGGAATGGGTGGGAGGGCTGCTTGTCAGGATCCCAAGAGAATGAATTGACTCCTCCTTGTCCTTATATCATCTGTCCTCTTGTTCCTGCCCTCACCATGACCTGTACATAGTCATCACCACCTCCTTGGTTAGTTAACCCCTAGTGGGGAAAAAATAGTTATGTACACAAACCTCAACTTTTAATCTCCCTTGTGCTTAATCCATCCTTCAGTTCTAATTGATGGGGCAACAAATTTGATTTAAAAATTTGTTGGACACAAGTCAAGAGTCCTTCAGTTTAGCTGCTTGAGTTTTGAAAGTTCTGAGCCTTATTCTGGGAAAAGTACGAGGTTAAACTAACTCTAGTGGAGTCTTATAAGTTCTCTAATTTTTGTGTCCATAGCAAACATTGTTTTTGAGACACATAGATAAAAAGGGGTCGGTCACCGTATTCTGCCAGTAGAGGCTACATTTGTCCTTGGTCTGGTTAGATGAACTTACTACAACTCGTGGGTGAGGTCCGTGTCTACCCACAATAAATTAGACTTTACTTTCTACGTTTAATGATGGCCATACATGGACAAATCCGTTCACCTGACGTAATTGCCTAGCATTAGGACCATTTCTGATTTGGCCACATATATGGATAGGCAAATGGAACACACTCAGACTTACAGCTGGGTGACATGGTGGAGACACAGGAACATAGCAGTCATCTGCTGGCTGGGGTTTTGGGCATCCCTGAAAATGATTCAGTTGATTTTGAAGTGTGTTGATGCATTTACTCATCTATAGCAACTAATAATGGAAACAAAGAAACACAGAGCTTAACGGCAGATAAGAACCGCTTGGCCCATCTAGTCTGCCCATTTTTTTTTTATCAACCTATGGTACCTTAAACCCTATTTGATCCTTTATTCTTAATAAGGATATCCTTATGTCTATCCCAGGCATGTTTAAACTGCTCTACTGTATTATCCTCTACCACCTCTGATGGGAGGCTATTCCACTTATCCACTACCCTTTCTTTGAAGTAGTTTTTCCTTAAAATTCCTCTGAACCTACGTCCCTCCAGTGTCAGTACATGTCCTCGTGTTCTAATACTTCTCTTCCTTTTGTAGAATGTTTCCCTCCTGTACCTTGTTCAAACCCTTGATATATTTGTAAGTTTCTATCATGTCCCCACTTTCCCTTCTCTGCTCCAAAATATACATATTAAGTTCTTTTAGTCTTTCCGGGCACGTTTTGAGATGTAGATCATGCACCATTGTAGTTGCCCTTCTTTGTACAGTCTCTAATGTTTTTATATCCTTCTGGAGATATGGCCTCCAGAATTGAACACAGTATTCTAGATGAGACCTTACCAATGACCTATACAGTGGCATTCTTTCTGCTACTGATTCCTCTCCCTAAGCAACCAAGCATCTGACTTGCCTTCCTCATTGCTTTGTTACATAGCTTAACTGCCTTTAAGTCACCTAAGATAGTGACTCCAGAAACCCTTTTCTCCTCAGCAGTTTCCATTATAGTGCCATTAATTATATTTAGCCTTTAGGTTTTTGAGACCCAAGTGCATGATTTTGCATTTTTTTGGCATTAAACTGTAGTAGTCACTCTCTTGACCATTCCTCTAGTCTACCTAGATCATCAATCATTTGTTCTACCCCTCCTGGTGTGTCTACCCTGTTGCATATCTTTGTATCATCTGCAAAAAGGCATACTGTCCCTTCAATACCATTTGCATTGTCTCCAATAAAGATTTTAAAAAGCACTGATCCTTGGGGTACTCCACTGGTAACCATTCCCTCCTGTAAATACACTCCATTTAATATAACTCTCTGTTTTCTCTCCTGCAACCAAGATCTTATCCATTCAACCATCTTAGAATCCAATTCCAAGCTTTCAAGTATATTTAACAGTCTGCGATGTGGGACAGTGTCAAAAGCCTTACGACAATTTAGATAAGCTACATCTACGCCCCCCTTGATCTATTACTTTAGTCAAATGTTCAGCACTCCGGCACTTTGCTGTATATTGTTTTTGATTAATAGCACATTGTACTTTCAAGGAAAACAGATTATGGTTTATTATTTCATCTTTTTGGCACAGTTGATCAGTATAATTCTACCTCCTACAGTCTATCCTCTATAGCTATCATCATCATCATCAGTTATTTATATAGCGCCACTAATTCTGCAGTGCTGTACAAAGAACTCACTCACAACAGTCCCTGCCCCATTGGAGCTTACAATCTAAATTTCCTAACATACACACACACATAGACTAGGGTCAATTTGAAAGCAGTCAATTAACCTACCAGTATGTTTTTGGAGTGTGGGAGGAAACCGGAGCACCCAGAGGAAACCCACGCAAGAAGATACAAACTCCACACAGATAAGGCCATGGTCGGGAATCAAACTCATAACTCCAGTGCTGTGAGGCAGAAGTGCTAACCACTTAACCACAGCTTCCTTGTCTTGTCATAGAAAGAGGGTAAATGGTGGTTGCTTCTGTTTTGTGCGGTAATTTCAAATGAAGTGTTTTCTTTTTGATTCCAACACAGTCACTTGTGGCTTCAGGGAGGATTTTGACCAGCAGAAGGGATCGAGGAACACCGCCACTCTCATAGAAAGCCGGATTATCGGGGGCACGGACTCGATGACTGGAGAGTGGCCGTGGGCAGTTAGTCTTCAGAGAAATGACGGTCATTTCTGTGGTGGCTCCATTATCAGTCATTGGTGGATTCTCTCTGCCTCCCACTGCTTCCTTAACAGCTCGTAAGTTTGTTCTTGTTCAGGGTGGGTAATGAAGAATGGAGCTATAAGTATATTCTATTTCAGTGGAGCACAGACATAAAGTACCTATGAGTCTGTCCCTCCCCCTGCAGGGTGACACAGACAGAAGGGAGCTATGAGTCTGTCCCTTCCCCTGCAGGGTGACACAGTGACACAGACAGAAGGGAGCTATGAGTCTGTCCCTCCATCTGCAGAGTGACACACTGGCACAGACAGAAGGGAGCTATGAGTCTGTCCCTTCTCCTGCAGGATGACACACTGACACAGACAGAAGGGAGCTATGAGTCCGCCCCTCCCCCTGCAGGGTGACACAGACAGAAGGGAGCTATGAGTCCGCCCCTCCCCCTGCAGAGTAACACAGACAGAAGTGAGCTAAGAGTCTGTCCCTCCCCCTGCAGGGTGACACAGACAGAAGGGAGCTATGAGTCCGCCCCTCCCCCTGCAGGGTGACACAGTGACACAGACAGAAGGGAGCTATGAGTCTGTCTCTCCCCCTGCAGGGTCACACAGACAGAAGGGAGCTATGAGTCTGTCTCTCCCCCTGCAGGGTGACAAAGACAGAAGGGAGCTATGAGTCTGCCCCTCCCCCTGCAGGGTGACACAGTAACACAGACAAAAGGGAGCTATGAGTCCGCCCCTCCCCCTGCAGGGTGACACAGTGACACAGACAGAAGGGAGCTATGACTCTGTCCCTCCCCCTGCAGAGTGACACAGTGACACAGACAGAAGGGAGCTATGAGTCCGCCCCTCCCCCTGCAGGGTGACACAGACAGAAGAGAGCTATGAGTCCGCCCCTCCCCCTGCAGGGTGACACAGACAGAAGGGAGTTATGAGTCCGCCCCTCCCCCTGCAGGGTGACACAGTGACACAGACAGAAGGGAGCTATGATTCTGCCCCTCCCCCTTTGCAGGGTCACACAGACATAATGGAGCTATGAGTCCATTCCTCCTTTCCCTGATATTGCTCCTTTTAGCAGGATTAATAGTTTCGTGACTGGTTCTCTCCATTTCTCTCTCCTCTTCAGAACCCACAACCTAAAGGTATTGGCTGGACACACAACACTGGATGAGACAGCCCCCTTTATGGTGGTTAAGAAAATCATTTTACACCCTCAATACTCAAAGAGAAATGGTGACAATGACATAGCTTTGCTCCTCCTCTTATCTGCCCTTCATTTTAACAAGATGACTGCTCCCATCTGCCTGCCACCTCCAGCATCCTACAACCCAAGTACCTGGAAGACCTGCTACGTCACAGGCTGGGGGACCACCGACCCCGGTAAGCCATTCTGACCATGAAATCTTCTTGTAGCAAACATAGGCAACTTCACCACTGAATAACCTGGCATCCCTTAGACATGTGCATTAGATTCACTTATATGATGTTCCTGTTCCTCTGTAAATAAGTCATTTATTTGTCCACTTATACACATCTTGTTTATGGACACGAATCTCATTTGATATCATAGTTGAATATATAGGTTTTAAAGAAGAATAGGTAAAAAATAAATTTTGAAACTTTTAGCAATGTCTCTTTTCAAATAATCCTCTCTAAACAAAAATCTAGGGGATAAAGGTATCAAGCTGAGAGTTTCTGCTACCAGGAAGCTACCACCGGTTAATGTGTATTATAGTGAAGTCCAATCATTCATTTCCTTGTGATTCATAGCTAAACTCTGATTAGATGTAAAGGAAGTAAAATCTTATCTCAGCAGCTAAGATTTTAGGTTGATAAGGGGATAGGGTTGCTAGCTGCAGGCCAATTAACCTACTAGTAAGTTTCTGGAGTGTGGGAGAAAACCAGAGCACCAGGAGGAAAACCACGCGCACACGGTGAGAACATACAAACTCCACACAGATATGGCCCTGGCTGGGAATTGAGCTCTTGACCCCAGTGCTGTGCTAACCACTAAGCCATCATTGCTTTATGGTTATGAAGGGGGTGTATATGTGGTTTAATATGACTAAATATAGTGATAGGGGCATTTTTAGAATTCACCAGATTTGATCATGATCCTACAGGAAGCCCCTGACCAGTTAGCTTTCTCCTCACTCAGAGCCCTTTTTCCCTCAAATTTCACTAATGTGATTGGGGTCTAGGAGGGTATTTGCCAGCAACGTTTTTCAGCTTTTGCTGTTTTTGCTGCAATTCTTTGTCTTTACACCTCACCTACTGCAATATTTATTTGACTTCCCAGTCAATGGTTGCCAGTACATGCTGGAACATGTAGTTCTACAATAGCATAAAAACTAAATACAACAGTCTACAGTGATATTTTAAACTAAGAAGACAGTTGGTGTCAGGGCTTATCCTTAACACGTGTGTCTGTATCTAGCAAAATGAAAACATGAGGTATTGGTTCATATTTTGATCAAAACATTTAAGCCTGCATCCCAGAGTCAAGGGCACCTCCTTATATGCAGGTCCTACATTGACCCCCTGTACCTATATTGAGCTCCTATACCCGGGAGGTGAGTGCATCTGATTTTAAATGCATGTTAATGGTGTTTGAAACATATAGGTCAGTGTGGGAGCTGCATATAATGAGCTGCCTTTTATGCTGGGATGCAGGCTTAAATGTTTTGATCAAAATATGAACCAATACCTCATGTTTTCATTTTGCTAGATACACACAGTTATGCAGTATTAAGAACAAGCGCTAACAACAACTGTCTTTTTGTTTTGTATACATATATAGGGCATTTATATTGCCAAGCTGTTGGTACCATGTATAAAATGGAATTAACCGAGTCCAGGCTTATTTCTTCTCTGATTTTGTTTCAACATTTTAAAATATTTTCTATTAAATAAAACACTCTCCAGAACCTTGTTTATGGCTAATATAATTCTAAATCAAATCTTCTCTTCTCTTTCTTTTTCATAATATAATGGGAAATTCATCTGTATTTGTAATTCAATGTGAGGTAAATAAAACTCCATAAAATCCAATGTTTAGCTCTCTACAAACATGCAAAGGTGAATGACTGTGACCAGAATTGACTGGGACTTCTGTTAGTCGCTAATCAATCATTTGAGGCCAGCGTAGGAAAACGCTTGTGATTGGCTGAGTGGCTAATGTGGTGAATGAGTATGGGGGGAGTGGTTTTTTTTCTTTTTAAAATAAAATATATTTTAAAATTGTGTCTGTGATTTTTTTAATACTATTTGTTATGACTGCCTTTGTTTTGTATCTGGCAGCAGTACCTATAATCCATCAGAGGTGCTGCTGTCTTGCTCCTGAACTCTGCAACATGCCTGAAGGAGTTAATCTCCTTGTCTGATGCTAATTAGAACTGCACCTGTCGCACTGCTTCAAATACCTGCCTCAAGCTGTGCTCTGTGCAGTTCATCCTGTTTGCTCCTGGCTGCTGCTAACCTGCTCCTGTGCTGTTTGGTATATACCTGCTGGATTGATTTTCTGTGTATGACCCCTGCCTGTACCTTGGACCTTGCCTGCCTGCCTGAGACCCCGAATCGTTTGCCTGTATCTTGGACCACGCTGTTTTGCCTGTTGCCCTGACCTTTTGGACAGACTTCTGGACCTCGCCTATTTGCTTGATCTCTGCCTGGCTATTTGGATTTGTTTGTCTGTTCTCTATTTGATCCCTGGACACTGTCTGCTTTCCTGGACAGCCTTGTGCCTTCTGGACTGGGGTAAACTTATTATACTTGTTCCTGCCATTTTACTATACAGTCTCTTTTGGAACCTGTTATCCGTGGATTTGAGTTATCTTTGTTAATATATTTACCTGAATAAAGACACTTTGCCTTACACTTCCGTTGCTCTTCGTGAATGCACTGGGATTCATAACACTATTTTGGTATAATGGACAGGGTTCTTATGGACCTCATGAGTTATTCTATCCATTTCAATACCACATTAATTTCAAAAGGGGTATCTTCACAATGGAAAACCCATTGAAATGAATGGGAAAAGCTCTGTCGATCGGAAGACGTTCCCAAATGCGTACGATTGTGTCCAGCGCATATCAACCACAAGCTAACCCAGGGTTTCCCAAACCCAGTCTTCAGGGCTCCCCAACAGTGCAGGTTTTCTGGATCACATGTGACATAATTAGGACCACCTGTGGATCTGTTACAATGTGTCAGTCAGTAATAAATACACCTGTGCTCCAGCAAGGAGATATGGAAAACCTGCACTGTTAGGGAGCCCTGAGGACTGGGTTTGGGAAACTCTGAGCTAACCACATATTAAGCATGTAGATGAAAATTGGTGAATGGATCTGTTGTACACAGTGTTTAATTATTTGCTATACTGTTTACACTAAGTATTTACATTTCATCCTTATCATCTTCATCAACTATTTATATTTCACTATACATGTGCTGTGTTATGCACATACCAAAAAGTACATGAAACTGCTTAGTTGTGGGATTGAAGGTCTGTTGGTGTCACAACCAGTAGGGTCAGAGGAGTACCCGTACAGTCTGCTCACGCTGGCACTACCTCCTAGAAGGCACGGAGTCTAACGGAGTGGGAGGTTTTTGCTAGAGGCTCCATCAAGGGCGCTTGGTCTTCGCGGCTCCCTGACCGCAGGTCGCGGTTCTCCTAGGAGGTGATGAGCGAAACTGTAAAGAGGACCAGGACTATAAACTAAAGATGCTTCAGATGAGGAGTACAAGGATGGCTGAGAGATTAGGAGACAGTAGAGCAGTGTGCTGATTAACATAGGAGGCTGGTAGTGATGGTGGCAATAACCGGCACAGCATTTACCACAAGGATAGTGGAGTAGACACAGAGGCTGTGATGATCTGCGGATAGATATGCTGGAGACTCAGAGAACAGGTATCGATAATCTGCAGAGAATTACCACAGAACAGTGGAGTTTTCACCAGGAGCCCCCGCAAGGAGGTATGGTCTTAGCGGCACCAAACCTGCAGGTCACGGTCCCGCGAGTGAGTGAACAGAAGAACGATGTGAGGGAGCCAGGTGAAGCAGGTAGAAACGATGGAACCCACAGATAAGTGGTATAGATACAGGAACAACAATAATATATGCTGATGGTCAGCAGCCAATGAGTCACTAGAAGAATAGGTGCTCTGCAGAGTAACAATGAGAGAACAGGAGCTGTCACAACGGTGTACTCAGGAATAGATAGTAGCGGTACTGGAATAGCGGTAGTTCAACACTGGGCATAAGCTGAACACACTGAAAAAGCGGAGGTAACTCAGGACAACAGCTGATGAGTCATAGACGTAGTCGCAGCTCTGGGAGGCAGTAGTGAGAGAACAGAGGCTGTCACGATGAAGTACTCTGGAGATGGTAATAGAAGTACTGGAGCAGCGATAGTTCAACATGGCCACAGGCTGAGAGCAGACTAGGGTAGCAGAGGTAACTCAGGGCAACAGCTGGTAGTTACAGACGTAGTAGCGGCTCTAAGTGGTAGTGATGAGAGAACTGGAGCTGTCACAATGAAGTACTCTGGAGATGGTAATAGAGGTACTGGAACAGAGATAGTTCAACACAGCCACAGGCTGAGAGCAAACTGGAGTAGTGGAGGTAACTCGGAGTAACAGCTGATAAGTTACACATGTAGTAGCGGCTCTGAGTGGAAGCGATGAGAGAACCGGAGCTGTCACGATGAAGTACACTGGAGATGGTAAGAGAGGTACTGAAACAGCGATAGTTCAACACAGGCCACAAACTCAGAGCAGGCTGGAATACACGCAAACCACAAGGAGAACAGGAACCAGAACCACAGGCTGCAGGAAGTGAGCTTGAAGAACAGGCATCAGACAGGTGAATCCAGGAGGTTTAAATAGTGCTCCAGAAGTGCTTAGCCAATGAAAAGAGGGAGGAGGCCCTGAAGTGCAGTAGACTTGCACCTGCACAGATCTGAATATAGCTGAATGAATGAATGGTGTCTGACGCTGAAACATGGCAGTTTCCAGATCAATGGGATGCAGGTAACGAGACAGGTACCTGTTTGCAGGATCGGAGCGCTACAGGAGTAGACATGGAGGCTGTGATGATCTGCGGATAGATGTGCTGGAAACTCAGAGAACAGGTAGCAATAATCTGCAGAGCATTACCACAGGATAGTGGAGTAGTCACAAAGACTATTATGATCTGTGGATGGATGTGATGGAGACTTCAGAGAACAGGCAACAAACTGGAGTTGGGGAACAGGACATCTGAACAGGAGAGTAGACCTGAAGATCTGGCAACTTGGTAGAGAAGCAGGTGCTTTAAATAGACAGAACTAACAGGCAATTAGCCAATCAAGAGAATGCAGGAAGTATTGAGCAGACCAGGTGTGTGCCTGCTCAGTTCAGTCCAGCAAGCGAATGCAGAAAGAGGGAAACAGGTGAGAACAGTGACCATAATGCAGGTTTAGCTGGTGCAATGTGTGACAGTTGGCTGACTGTTATTTCATTGATGGTGAGCATTAAATACATCAAAATATGTAGTTCTCTTCTTCATTTCATAGTTTGCTTCCTCGTTTGTTTATTTCCTTGTTTGCATCCTTCCTTGTTTGCTTCCACCCTTCCTTCCTTCCTTGTTTGATTGCTTCCTTATTTACTTCCTTCTGCATTTGTTTATTCCTTGTTTTCATCCTTCCTTGTTTGCTTCCTTCCTTGTTTGTTTGTTTTCATCCGTCCTTGTTAGTTCCCTTGTTTGTTTCCTCCCTTGTTTGTTTGCTTCATATCTTGTTTTTGTTTCCGTGTTTGTTTGTTTCCATCCTTCCGTGTTTGTTTCCATCCATCCTTGTTTGTTCCCTTGTTTGCTTCATTCCTTGTTTGTTTGCTTGTTTCCTTGTTGGTTTGTTTCCACCCTTCCTTGTTTGCTCCCTTCCTTGTTTGTTTATTTCCATCCTTCCATGTTTGCTTGTTTCCTTCCTTACATATTTAATTGTTGTTTATGCATTTTTTGATGCATTGTATTTTTGTATGTAAATGGTGTCTCTTGTGTTTCCAGGCACAATATACACTGCCCCTACCCTGAAGAAGGTGAAGCTGCTGCTGTTTAGTTTTAAACAATGCATGGCTTGGATGTTTTCAGTGACCCATAACATGTTCTGTGCTGGAATCAGTGAGGGGGGAAAGGACGCTTGTCAGGTAACATAAGCAAATGCTCTCCACATCTACACTGTTTTCTGTGACACAATAGACTCCATATTGTGCAAGACACGCCCTCCATTTGCCCAACTCCCTTCCATTGGCCAGTGCAAACTTCTGCTTCTTGGTGTAAATCTGTGTGCACTCAAACAAAATTGGCCGTTTTGCGGCTCATAAATGAGGGCCAGTGACACAGTATAATAATTACCTGTTAAGGAGAGTTTTCCTCAAATGATTTTCTCTAAATTAAAATGAAGTGCAATTGATCCTGGAAAGCAATTTCATTAGAAAAAAACAGATAGCTTATATTATATTCAATATGTGGCTATGTGTGTAGACTGAGATGTTAGTCACCGACTAAACTCCTTCTTGGACTTCAGTAGCAACAGTGACACCTGTAGGTTATATTAAAGACTATCCGGCCTCCCCCGCACTCATCTCGCTCCCCTTCGCTCTGTACTTAATGCAGCCGCTCGGCTCATTTTCCTTTCTCGCCGCTCCTCTTCTGTCTCCCCCCTATACCAATCCCTTCACTAGCTCCCCTTCCCCTACAGAATAGTGTTCAAGCTCCTCACACTTACTTTCAAGGCCCTCTCCAACTCCACTGCTCCCTACATCTCCAACCTTATTTCCATCCACGCTACATCCCGCCCTCTGCGTTCGGCTAATGACCGTCGCCTCACCTCCTCCCATGCTCGCATCCAAGACTTCTCCCGCGCTGCCCCCCTTTACTGGAACCAGCTCCCCCGCTCCATCAGAACATCCCCCAACTTGTCCAGCTTCAAACAGGCCTTAAAAACCCACCTCTTCCTCAAAGCCTTCCAGTCCCCCACCTAACCGACCTCCTTCCAGCCTCCCACCTACCGTCCTCCCTATCCTGCCCTCCTCCTGCCTCCCTCCTCGTAATTCTCCTCTCCCCCCTCTCCCTCTCTGTGTCCTCCCCCTTTCCTCCTCCCACCCTTGTGTCTCTGTCCGTCCTACCCTCCCCTTAGATTGTACGCTCCTTTGAGCAGGGCCTCCTCTCCTCCTGTTCTCCACCACCTTAACTTTGCTCTCCAGCTCCTTGTCTCCTCCGTGAGGTCCTCCTGCCCCTCTAGCTTCACCGCTGGGGGCTCTCACCTTTCATCTAGCTGTACTTTGAGCTTCTGAGTTACTGTGCTTTTTGTTAACTGTACCGTGCTGTCTCACCCTGTATCGTGTTTCTGTATGTCCCTGTACGGCGCTACGGATACCTAGTGGCGCCTTATAAATAAAAATTAATAATAATAATAATAATATCCAGGATCCAAGTGGACCACTTCGCGTTGGTTTCATTCCAATCGGTGCAGTGGTGTCTGAATGTATAATCGGATAGACAAACAAACCAAATCCATACACTAGAGGGCCTAGAACAGGCTTCCCAGGTCAAAGTTCTGACCAGCATACATCAACGGGAGGTCCGACTGAGACCTATGCCCCCTAATATGTCTTCTCAGATTCAATGTTAAAAGTCTTTTTTGGAAATTTTCGTCCAAATCCATCAGGTGGAAGGCTCAGATCAGGCTCTGCGGGTCAAATTTCTGGCAGTGTACACCAACGGGAGGTCCCACCGGGTCCCTAAACCCCTTAATATTTGTTCAGGAATCAACTGGACCTCCTTGCGTTGGTTTCATCCGAATCGGTGCAGGGGTGTGGAAGATATTTGTTTTCAAACAAACAAGCAAACGGAAAAACAAACTTATATATATATATATATATATATAAAATGTATAATTATGGTATACCTCCCAGCTGTAGCGATTTAGGCAGGACAGTCATGATTTGCTGGAACTGTCCCACCATCCCGTCTGCAGGTAGCTTTGTCCTGCGGAGTGAACAGTTGGGAGGTTTGTCCCATTCTGCAATGCATACGGCCTTGAAGATGTATTTTTAAAGCTCTGAAACAATGGCCTCAGCCCCTTCTTGTGGACGTGGTATTGCACAAAAATATTGGGAGATTTTTTTTTTAAATCTTCTGATAGATATTGCAACATATTCTACCTCCCAAGTTCTGTTAATTGGGTAACAGCCATGCCCCTTCTGAAAAGGTGGGCGTAGCCACATCACAAGGGGGTGTGGTCATGTCACCCAATGGTGTATCTAGCACTTCAGAAGCTCTAGTTTTCTTCCATTTACCTCTCCCATCCCACGGAGACTCCTGCACCTGTTTAGAGTGGTGGTAAATTGGACATACCTTCCAATAATTCCAGTAAGCAATCATCCCAGGCAACCTGGCTGCCATTAAACTGGGACAAATGGAAGGTTTGGGACAAACTGAGCCTAAAGTGTCCGGTAACAGGTAAGTAGTTGTACAAGCTAGATTACAAGATTACATACCATATCAAATATATTAACTTGTGTCATGATATGAGAATTTTTTATTTATTCCAGGTACATCTTCATGATAATATTGTAGTTGCACCTTAAGTAAAGAGGAGACACAGGGAAATGAATGTCCCTTCACGGTCCCACATTATAACGCTGGCCTACTCAATCTTCCCTTTGCGGTTGGGTTATAGTGTTGTATTAATTGTACTAAAATGCTCCTCTTCTCATTCCTGCATTTCTCAGGGTGACAGTGGAGGGCCCCTGGTCTGTCGGAACTCCACTCATAAAACCTGGTACCAGATTGGTATCGTCAGCTGGGGTGAAGGTTGCGGCAAGCCCATGAAGCCTGGAGTCTATGCGGTTGTGTCCAATTATATTGAATGGATCCAGAGTGTGACGGCTGCTGAAGGAAGGCCCTTTGATGTTATCTACCCCGATACTTGGTCAGTGGGTAAAGAACCCAATGTCAATGATGAATTAGAATATAGGAAAGTGATCTACTCTTCGGGCCCAGGCAAAAACCTAATCTACTATGTCCTGTTTGCTCTATCTCTGGGCCTGGTCATGCTCATAAGCTGATCTGGATATGTAATAAAATTATCTGTTTCACCACTGTTTAGTACTTATTATTCCAATACACCTATAAGTAAGGTATAGATGAGCCCCCACTTAATAATTCACCTTATGTTGAGCCATTGTAATCTAATTATATTATAACCTGCTGATATTTGGGCCCAGTATCTTTTCATTTTATTATCTGCTTTTAGCTTATGTGTTATTCAGACACATTGTTCTTCCTGCTTTTACCCTGCAGCTTCATTATATTCTCCATCTATGTAAAGCCTCCTTGTATGGTGATGGAGGGAACCACTTGTGGCCTATAACTAAAGTGTAGTGGCGGCACTGAATATAACCACTCTGGTTCTAGGGAAAGATTACTTTTTAGTTTGGGAAGGACTCAAGGCTTGAGAGGGAAGAAATCATATCTCTTTATTGAGAGGGTCCTTCAAGCTTTCCCTCAGTTTTGGTGCCTTTTAAACTCCGTTATTCTCCCCTGATGTCTCTTCTCTTACTAAGAGTCCTCCCTATCAATACTGCACTGCCTCTTAATTCTCTGTCTTCTTTTACTATTAAGTTTGCCTTAGTTACTTCTCTGCCTGTCCCTTTTCTTATCTCTTAATTGTTTTTCTCTTCCTTTCCCTCAGACGTGTCTCATCACCTTCCATCTCTCTACCTTGAACTTAGCACGGAAACGCAGATACAAGCGCTTCTCTGCACCTGATTTGCCAGTGGAGAGGGGGTGTTACTAGTACTTTCTCCTCATATGATCATGTGTTGGGCAGCGCTCGCAACTGTTCACGTCTTCATCCCATACACTTCAGAGGTGGCTGCTTGACGCCATCAACCCAGAGAGACATCGATATCAGTTTTCATACACTTTGTTCCATCAATGTTTGCAAGGAGTGTGCCCAAGGCAAACAGGTTTCCCAACAAAACTCCTCTATTTAGGGCTATCTGCTATTTAGCTCCATTACACAGTGCAATATGTTCAGCATTAGTATAAAACATTACAGAGGGCACAGTACACAACTTGTTCCTGATTAGATAATTCAGGATATTTATAGTCTGATGGCTTTATCAGTCCAAACTCTATTGTGATAACAGGGTTATTTTCCCGAGTAGGTAAAGAGGCTGTTTTTTCTTTATAGGATTTTCTATCTCTCGTAAAAAGTGCCTATCATATATGGTACAAGGTGGGCCTATTCACGCTCAATATTAGGAGGTCTAGTTATAAATTATCATCAACTATTTACCCAGGTATTTGAAGGTTTTCTATTATTGCAGCGATTTTTAATTTTTAACATTTAGTTTTCTATTATTCTATTTGCAATTCTCAAACCACTTATTTTACGCAGTAAAAATAATGGGATGCGGGTGTCGTATAGAGGGGCATGATTGTGTGGGGTGCATGGTTACTAATTTTTAAGGGGTAGGCTCTCACAGCCACCTCTAACTACATTCCTGCATATGACTCTACAAAATTTATGGTTAGGAACTAATCTTAAGGGCTGACACCTCCCCCACAGCACCCTAACCCTTTTCCCCGAGCTTATTAAAGCTCCATAATCCAATCTGAAATAACGACACAAACACAGTTTTAACTTTTGGCACCCTAGGGTCACAGTTTTAATTGTTAACCAACATGGTGGCAACGAAAGCAGATGCAGTGGAAACAGCTACTAGTCTGTCAAAGTCGTATAATTGGATGAAAGAAAGTATATTGATTAATATTGTTTTACCATGCAATTGCGATCAGTAAGCCACGTGTCATGGCGCAATTGCACATTAAGTCACGCACGTATGTATCATGTATCGGCTGTACTGTACTTATTTATGAAATGTTAAACATTTGCTTTTGCTAAATAAATTGCTTATGCTTCAAATCGCATAGACAATGCTTATTGGAAAACAATGAAATTACTTTAATAATTCAATACCTACAGTAAATTGGGGTGGCCAGCCGGCACTAAAACCCTGGCGCTACTTTAAAGGCGTCAACAAGACTCCACCCCTTCTGGTCTCAAAGGCACGTTCCAACAAAGGATACCACAGGCACTTAAAAAAGTTACCCTGAAGAGACTAGAGCGAAAGGGTGAGACTACTGGGGCCGAACATAAACACTTGCGCCCTTGTATTAGACCTCTGACTGCACTGCTTTCCCGCCAAAGCTGGCGACCTCTAAAGGACCGGCAGCCCAGCACCATAAAAACCCTAGAAATCTGCCAAAAATTTCAATATCTTGCTGATAAGCAAATCCAAACCCAAATCCGTGACGTGTACCCCATCAGACCTATACAGATGTGGATAAGTAAATTTAATGTCAGGGTGTTGAATCAAAAAAACTACCAGAAGCCTTCAGAAATTTCCTCACACTACGATTAACCTATCTTCTTAATATTTCCATAAACCATGATCTCCTCTCCAATTCAACCTCGGAATAATGTCTGACCAACAAATGCTCATGCCAGGCTACCTCAAAGCCAAAAACCTTAGATCATCAATAATACTCCATATCAGATTGATAGTCTTGCCCCTGCCCAAATCATTACCCCCCAAATGAATAATGATCATCTCAGGAGCCTGCTTTTTATCTATCAACTCCAAAACCATTCCTTTAAAATCGTGCCAGCACATTCCTCTTCTACCAAACCATTGAACATGTACGTGGGCACTACGTGAAGGTAGATCATAAGCAGCCGGATGCCTGGCTGCCCAATAAACAAAGGAGTGGCCGACAACCCAAACTTGAATGGGCTTCGCAAGAAGATCTGTATAACCAAATCAATAAACTAGGTAAATAGACATAATATCATATTTTACTAGAAAAACAATCTAACAGAAGCTACTGACATCATCAACAAATTCACAAGCATCAATGTGCAGCAAACCACGGCTCTGTTAAGACAAACCGAGCATGATGGATGAAGTGCGATACAGAAAGGGAAAATGGGGTATGCAGGTAAAAATCTTTTAAAACCTTGAAGGTGCTCCATGCTATGAGGACCCCCTTTTGAGGAAAAATAAGGAAATCCCTTCCTTCCCAAGCTTCTTGATGCACTCCACGGAGGATCCTTCTACTGCCGCAGAAGTACCTGCACCAATTCTAAAAGAAGGTGTACCGAAATCGGCCTGGTCCAATAGTTTAGACACAGATTTCTTAAATACGAATTAAAACTGATATTTTTTTAAGTGGTGTTCCATCAATATGAAGAAACCACACCGAATTGCCAGAGGGTCTAACACCTGAAAAAGCCCTGGTCAAAGCTACTGGGCAAACTGTCTGATCGGTATGCCTTCCCAAAGTGATCCAACGTCCCATACACAATTGGGCAGTTTTTGATTTGTGGAGCTTACATAACAGGGATGCCTCTTGTAAAATCACATTTTTTAGTCATAAGACAACCTAGACACTGTCAGCAATTCACCAATCCTAAAAGCACCAAAATATGCCATTGCGAAAACAGAGCGGAACAACATGGGCCTCAAAATCAGTAGTAGTCACCTCCTGCACAGCAATCATTAACTTACGCAACATGTCAATAAGTCGTCTAATGTTAGGTGTAACAGGGTGGGTACTGGCCCACCCCTGCAGTGCTTTTTTGACCAAAAAACCTTTGGTAAAGTCCTGTCCCCCTTGTAGCTGCACTATGAAGGTTAAGCTAAAGTATTGTTAATGTATGCTCTAGGCTATACTTGTACCAAAGAAATTCCAGGAGCCTGTGTTGTTGATCCAAGTGCTGACGTCCAGGGTCATCTTTAAATTGTCTCCAATCGCACCCTGCCGTTCTGTAAGCTTTCAAAGTATATGGCGCCAACGATTGCTCCGCAAGTCCTACTATGCTGGCTCGACCATCTGCCAAACATAAGAAGGACAAGGGGTACCATCAGTGTCAGCAGTTGGAGCAAACTCCCTAAATTTAGCCCATTGGAAACGTGACAAGGCATCGGCAAATGAGTTCTCCACATCCGATACGTGTCTGGCTTTAAAATTGATATTATGCTGTAAGCAGCGTAAAACAAGGCGCCTAATTAAAGGGATTGTCGGAAGTGATTTAGCACTATGATAATTCAGGGATTGCACTACCCCTAAGTTGTCGCGCCAAAATATTAAATTTCTGTTCTGTAATCGGTCTGCCCCAAAGCTCCATGGTCACTATAATTGGGAAAAGTTCTAAAACCAAAAGATTGCCCGTCAAACCTCGAGAAATCCAACTCGAAGGCCATGGCGCTGCACACCATGATCTGCCGAGGTAGGCCCCGAAACCAGTACCACCTGCAGCATCTGTGAACAACTCCAACTCAGAACAAAGCTTGGGCCAAATGCGTATACCATTAAAAGAGTGCAAAAAAGTAGACCAAACATCCAAAGCCTCTTTTATTTTCTTGAAGATCCTAATCCTCAGATTGGCTCCATGAACGCCAGCTGCTGACTTCTGCAATTTTTGGCAAAATATTTTGCCTACTGGGATAATGCGGCAAGCGAAATTAAAGGATCCCAACAAGGATTGGACTGTCCGCAGAGAAACCTTATTCGCACGACAAACCAAAGGATTAGCTCTTTCAATTTGTTCACCTTATCCAGAGGTAGGCGGCAGCAGCCTGCAACAGAATCAATCTCAATACCTAAATATGGGCCTGAATGTCAAACAGCAAATTTGCACAAACTTGTGAATTAGCAGGACCCACCAGCAGAAAATCATCCAAATAGTGTGTCACCCCCCCCCCCCCCCCCCGTCGCTATGCAACAGTGCAAAAAGGAACTGAAACATTCAAAGTATGCGCAGGAGATAGAAAGACCCATAGGTAGGCATCTATCCACAAAAAAAACCTGAGTAATTCTAAAACCCATGAACCAGAATGAATCGGGATGTAACAGGAGGAGGCGAAATGCGGATTCCACATCAACCTTTTCCACAAGGGTACTGGTGCCAAAACTTTTAACTAAATCAAGGGCCACATCAAAGTCCAAATAAACAATGCAGGAACAGTTTGGGTCAATGGCATTGTTAACGGACCCACCCTCAGGATAAGATAAATCTTGAATGAATCTGAATTTACCAGGAACCTTTTTGGGGACAACACGGTGGCCAAGTGGTTAGCACTTCTGCCTCACAGCACTGGGGTCATGAGTTCAATTCCCGACCATGACCTTATCTGTGCAGAGTTTGTATGTTCTCCCCGTGGGTTTCCTCTGGGTGCTCTGGTTTCCTCCCACACTCCAAAAACATACTGGTAGGTTAATCGGCTGCTATCAAATTGACCCTAGTGTCTCTCTCTCTATGTCTGTTTGTGTTAGGAAATTTAGACTGTAAGCTCCAATGGGGCAGGGACTGATGTGAGTGAGTTCTCTGTACAGCGCTGAGGAATTAGTGGCAATATATAAATAAATGATGATAATGATACCAACTGGCGATCATCATCATCATCAACATTTATTTATATAGCGCCAGCAAATTCCTACCATCATATCGTCTAAGGGGGAAAAGGCAAAGAAAAGGACCACATATACGCCCCAGAGCAACTTCTTTGGCTATTTTTCCGCAAATATATCAGGGTGGTCATAAGCTGACTTAAAATTTCTGGTAGCGACAACCTTGATGGAACCATCTATAGGGATTTTAAAACTGACCGGGAAACCTTTATACAGAAATTCGGCCATTGAGACATAGCCAACACGAAAAAAGGGGATGGTGCTTTACTTATTGGGAGTCGTGGGGGGGCTCTAACATTGGTTTGTGCACTGGGCCCACGAAGGCATTCTTTAGCTGGGTGGCGGCCACCACATCGCAGACAAGTGTGTCTAAACCTGCACTGTTGTCCTTTATTACAGAGGGAATTAATGAAATTGAAGCATTTATTCCCGCCAAGAAAGGACTGGCCGACCTGCGTGATTCTATGTTTCTAGTGTTACTAGATAATAAATGATTGGACAAACTAGACTGCTGCACGGCCATCCAGATCTCAATGTCTTTGAAAACTAATGGAATACTAGCTGCCCCATCTAATTTATTACGAAATTCTTCATCATATTGTCTCCACAACTTGTCCCCACATGTTGCATACATTTTGTGTATCATATGAATGTATTTCAAAATATACTGATACTTGGTAGGCAGATACGCAGAGGCAAAGACGAGAAAAGTCGCCATCCAATTTTCATATGACCTAATTACCTGTTCTCCTTCTCCCTCCTTTGCTTTTGACTGGGCGAGCTTCAACTTCCCCTGATCTGTGATACTAAAAACATGAACATAAATGCCTTGGTCAATTTTTTGCTGTGAGCTTGTGCACAGACCTCGTAAAATAACTGTGTTTGACCACCTAACCATATCCCCTCCTGGTAGGGTTCTGTCAGCCCTGTGTTCCTTAGTGCGTTTCCTATCCCGTCTAAGGTGTACATTCATAATGCGCATTAATTTACGGCGCCCTTGGTCAGAGTCCGAGGAATCATCGTCAGTGCTCAAAACCTCGTAGTCGGATCCTGGCCTGTCAACATAGGTCAAGCGGTCATACTCACCACGATCCTGAACCCCATACAGCCCTGCTACTTCCTCAGATGCCGTCAAAGCCACGGACTGACTATCTTTATCCCTGCGAGAACTCTGCTGTCCTGTAGCTGCATCAACACCAAGGACCTGCACGTCTGAAGACAAACAAACATTAGCCACTATAGCTTCGGGACGCACCAGTAACGCCACCTGACTGCCTTTCAAAACTTCTGATGCTAAATTAACATATGTGTCCACAGTTTCATCTCGACTGTCTGAATCTCAGCAGTTTTTAATTGGGGGTAATGAAACACTAACGTTACGGGTAAGGCACTCATAACTGGATTGAGAGGACTGCTAAACTGTTTGTACCGGCATCAGGTTCTGCGTAAATTGAGGGGGGACAAATAGGGGGTGGGCAGACCCCTGTGTATAGGGTGAGAGACTATTTGGGTAATTGAAAAAACCTGGTTGAGGTGTAAAAGGTGACATGTAATGGGTTAAAACTGGTTGCCCGCTGTAAGGGAAAACTTGTGAGCTGAACATAGAACACCTATTTGATTCGCAGGGGGAAAAAGGGGGGGGTGAAGAGTGAAGAAGAGGATGTAGGCGGGGGTTGTGTATACCATGGGTATGGGAAGGTTTGATGAAAAGTAACAGAAGTAACAAGCGCGGCACTGCCCGCCAAATTGACGTCAGCGTGGGCATGGGCATGACGTGTAGGAAGGCGCTCTACGTCCAGGGGCCTGGGAGCGGTGCGGTGGAGTGAGAGCCGGGTTAAGAACCCTCCAGTTCCCATCCCGAGACTGGTGAGGGGGGTGCTCAACGGGGGCAGAGAGGGGGGCTCTCCGTTCACCTTCCGCCCTATCCACTGGTGCTGCTCTACTGCGGATAGTCCCGATGGGGACATCCATGAGAGGGGGTATGGGAGGAGGAACCGAGTCCATCAGACGGGCTGGGTGGGTAACCACACATCTAGGACGGGGCATATTGGTAAAGAACTTGAAAGGATGGGGCAATGTACCGAGGAAAAGGAAGGGGAAAAAAGGGGGGAGCAAAGAGGAATAAAATGTTGGGATAAAATTAAAGATAAATTGGGGGTAAAGGTTGGAACAAAAAAGGGGGCAGGGTGGAGAGTTAGGGTTAGATGGAAGAAAGGAGCGAGAAAGACAGAAATAACAAATTATGTTCTTTATCTGAATGCAGTTCCTTCTCCAAAGAAATCTTGAAGCGAAGAGGATGAACGTCACATGACCCTAAGCTTATAAAGGCTACCCACAGACTCCACCCCAACGATCCTATTGGCTTCTTCAAAAACCTGAGGAAAAGCTTAATCCCTTAAAGATAAGTGCTGTGGTGATAATGCAAACCCATCGCTTCGTCCCCATCCGAGTCCTCATTTATAATTATCAAAGGGTCCAAAGCAATATGTATATATATAATTTAAATGTAAATAAAAGACCTTCAATTTTTTTTTTTAACAGGGGAACTGGAGCCTCAAACTGAACTGCCCCCCCTACTCAATAGAGCAGACCAGGGGCCTTCAGAGTGTAATAGTAACCCATATCTCTTTGGATTGTTATCAATGTGTCATCTGATGTGGAGATAAGTTGTTGGTAAATTGCATGGAAAAGGAATATTAAGTAAAAAATTAACATATTTTATAAATAGACTTCAGTGTCCCCGGGCAGTGTCGTTATCTAACTAGATCATTACAATGCACGCTATGCAGGGATTACACAATTTGTATTATGCATTGTCATTATCCTTTTCACCACCATGTGTATTTCCAGGTGAGAGGGGTATAGAATGCAGGGATTCCAGCGAAAGCACATCCGTGACAATCCTAGATGGCGATCAATATCATGACTACAGTTGGGTTAATACTGTCAATTATTAATCGAATGTCACCTGGTCATGTTTATCACACAGTGGGTGACGTCACCTTATAGACGTCATATGGACCTTTCCCTAATACCCAGGGCGGAAAAGAAAGACCTGGGGGAGGTGACTAATAGAAAGGGGATGAGAGGGGGGAGATGGTTTATTACAATTTAAGACTTTTTCTGGAGCTGAAATTTATTGGTTACCTTAGGCAAGGTGAACAAAAGAAAACACTTCTTGGCGCTTAACAGGCCATGGTTAAAAAAATCACCAATTGCAAGGGGTCTGCACTCCCCCTATAAAACTAAGTTAGGCAAGGTCCAGGATCCAGGTCGGTGGTGGGCATCTCTGCCTCCTGCCCCCTTTGGGTGCTTATTAAATTAGTGGGTGGGAGTGGAGGGTTTGGGCATACTGAGAGTGTGGTGCTGGGCAGAGACGTCATGGTGACATGACGGTCCAGTGCCACACTTCCAGCCCATCGATGACCTGCAGGAGCAGCAGTCGGGAACTTCAGAGGCTAAAAAGCCGCCGGCTGCTTCCCCGCCATATCTTAGGTCGGCAATCAGAGCTGGACATGGTGGAGAAAATAATAACACTTAATGAATTATATTATGTCACTCATTCAGTGTTTTAGGTGCCCCCTGAACCTTGACACCCTAGTCATCTGCCTCGATTTGACTAATGGTAACACCAGCCCTGCATCTATCTCTTCTATACCATCATTTCATTTTTCTTTTATGTATTAATGACTCCCCACCTCTCTCTCTTACCTCACCTTTTCTCCCGGTCCCATCCCCAGCCTGTCACTGATAACTTCAAATGAACTTTGTCCACGTCCTTATCATTAAACCAACACACGTTTCCCACAGAGTAGACACAAAGGACTGGCAGCGCAGCAACACCAAGTCTCCCATCTGAAGGTGCCACCATGTGCACTGGGAAATGTTCTCGGTTTGTCGGCCTCTCCCTTCTGCCCATGGCTTTCATATGCATCATCGCCAACCTCTTGCTGATGTTCCCTAACGGCCAAACAATATGGATCGACCATATCGCGCTCCAGGTCTGGCTGATGGGTGGTGTCCTGGGCAGCGGACTCTTTGTGAGTATAAAATTCATTTAATCACGATGCTGCTGCTGATTCAGGGTGACCCAGAGAGAGACGGAAGCTACCAGTTAGTGCCGTTCCCTACAGAGAGCCACTGTCATTTTGTCGGCATTATTAAGAATAAACTTGTACATAACTGGCTGTTGTGCCACTATATGCATGAATAAAATCTGTTTTGGAAACTAAATCCATTATGTAATCCCTAATATTATGATGCCAAATAAAAAAATTATGTAATGTTGTGGGCAGCACGGTGGCTCAGTGGTTAGCACTTCTGCCTCACAGCACTGGGGTCATGAGTTCGATTCCCAACCATGGCCTTTATCTGTGTGGAGTTTGTATGTTCTCCCCGTGTTTGCGTGGGTTTCCTTCAGGTGCTCCAGTTTCCTCCCACAGCTCAAAAAAATACTAGTAGGTTAACTAGCTGCTGTCAAATTGACCCTAGTCTCTCTCTCAGTCTGTGTGTGTGTGTGTTAGCAAATTTAGACTGTAAGCTCCAATGGGGCAGGGACTGATGAGAGTGAGTTCTCTGTACAGCGCTGCGGAATTAGTGCCGCTATATAAATAAATGGGGATGATGATTATGTAATCCCTAATATTATGATGACAAATATAAAAATGATGTAATGTATGGCAGAAACTAATGAATATTGTTGGTTTTTTTGTCCACTGATCTGCAACTTACAAACAGTTTTTTTTTTGTTTGGCTAACGTCTGTGGCTTTCACCTTCATACAGTGGATTGCTTTACGTTAAGATAAATCTTGTGTGACAAAATAGAGCTTTATAATTTCTGTAGAATAACATTTATTACACACAATTAATTTTGTGGCAAATTGTGAAAAAAAAGTACTACCGCCATAGAAAACAAATGGCTTTTTTTTTGTTTGTCCTATAAATACAAGAGGCCATTGTAGATGACAGTTCCACTGATGTTAACTATCATCGGCTTTTGTCGGCTGCGGTTTCCCTGTACTATTGCATGGGGGGAGCCTATTTATGAAGTATTTAAGCTGTGACGTCTGCTCTGTTAATGTCATCTCAGGATGGTGTGAACTGAAGAAAATTTTGTATAGATTTTTGTTATTTGTTCAGTAGGGATTTTTTTAAATGAATGGGTCAATTGCCCTTATCCGATAAAAAGGGCATAGAGTAGATATAACTCTTATATTATATCTACAATATATGTTTTAGATATTAAAGCTTCTTTTTTTAGATACTTGTATATATTTTTTGCTTGTACAATAGGCCCACCACGCTATGCCCTTATCGCTCTGGGTAATAATTTCCATGTTCGATTGCGGCAATAGGTCATATTTTTATTGCTGCGATTAGCTATGACACTCATCAGTGCGATAATTGCTATGTTCAAAAATAAGCCCATTGGTTACAACACAATTCATTTTGTGTTACAAGGTTTATCATTTCATTATGACACAAGTGTAAGATGAAGGGATTTTGCGACATTGTGATTATTCTAAATTTTTGTGCCGCATTTGCTTGGCAAAACGGATTTTGTGCTATGCTAGTGTGCAAATCAGTTGTGTTTACTGCCAAAACAAGTTTTCTTC
Source organism: Mixophyes fleayi (assembly GCF_038048845.1). Lineage (NCBI taxonomy): Eukaryota > Metazoa > Chordata > Amphibia > Anura > Limnodynastidae > Mixophyes > Mixophyes fleayi. The sequence goes on from NC_134405.1 coordinate 18,478,437, forward strand.
ATTTAATTGAGTCATGGATAAAACATATTGTTGACAAAATGTATATCATGCAGTGCGATACAGTGACACAGACAGAAAGGAGCTATGAGTCTGTCCCTCCCCCGCAGGGTGACACAGTGACACAGACAGAAGGGAGCTATGAGTCTGTCCCTCCCCCGCAGGGTGACACAGTGACACAGACAGAAGGGAGCTATGAGTCTGTCCCTCCCCCTGCAGGGTGACACAGTGACACAGACAGAAGGGAGCTATGAGTCTGTCCCTCCCCCTGCAGGGTGACACAGTGACACAGACAGAAGGGAGCTGTGAGCCTGTCCCTCCCTCTGCAGGGTGACACAGTGACACAGGCAGAATGGAGCTATGAGTCTGTCCCTCCCCCTGCAGGGTGACACAGTGACACAGACAGAAGGGAGCTATAAGTCTGTCCCTCCCTTTGCAGGGTGACACAGTGACACAGGCAGAAGGGAGCTTTGAGTCTGTCACTCCCCCTGCAGGGTGACACAGACAGAAGGGAGCTATGAGTCTGTCCCTCCCCCTGCAGGGTGACACAGTGACACAGGCAGAAGGGAGCTATGAGTCTGTCCCTCCCTTTGCAGAGTGACACAGTGACACAGGCAGAAGGGAGCTTTGAGTCTGTCACTCCCCCTGCAGGGTGACACAGACAGAAGGGAGCTATGAGTCTGTCCCTCCCCCTGCAGGGTGACACAGTGACACAGGCAGAAGGGAGCTATGAGTCTGTCCCTCCCCCTGCAGGGTGACACAGTGACACAGGCAGAAGGGAGCTATGAGTCTGTCCCTCCCCCTGCAGGGTGACACAGACAGAAGGGAGCTATGAGTCTGTCCCTCCCCCTGTAGGGTGACACAGTGACACAGACAAGAGGGAGCTATGAGTCTGTCCCTCCCCCTGCAGGGTGACACAGTGACACAGACAAGAGGGAGCTATAGCAGGTAGCTGATATCTTGCAATGTCTCTGCTTATGGTTGCTGTACTCTCCCCCTGCAGATGCTGTGCCCATCATGTAATGCTATCCGTGCTGGTGGTAAAGGCTGCTGTGGAGAAGGCTGCTGTGGAAATCGCTGCCGGGTATGTCTTGTGGCAGCTTTGGCCATAATACCTACTATTAAAGTGTAATGCGCCATGTGTGATGGGTTTTGTGTCTGTGTTTTGGTTGTAATGAAATGACGGGAGGTCTGGTCCATGGAGTAGGAGAGAAATCTGGCTGGAATAAAACAGATCTCTGTTCGCAATAAGTGGATCCAAAAGCCAACCATCTAATGGATAGATCTAGACAAATGAACTTTCCGGGAGTTCTCCTCAACAGATTCTGTCATTCATCAATCAGGCGGATGGAATACGAAGTATTTATAGAGAATTCAGATTGAGAGCAGTTTGTCTCGGGCCCCAACGCTACATCACCGATAGATATATATATATATATATATATATATATATATATATATCTATATCAGATTATCAGAGCTCTTTCTATGAAACATCTCATGTGTTTGGAAATATCACTGACTGACATATTTTAAGATGTTGTCTTTTCCACCCTCATGGTTTTAGGATAATCCAATAGGATTAATACAATTATAGGAAAAATGATGCAGTACATTACTACAATGGGCCTCTTGTGTTTGCCCCTTGTGCCAAAAAGTTCCAATTAAGGGTGTGTTTCAGGCATATTATCTATTATTTTTATACTGACCTTGGATTGTCCTGAACCCTTCGCCTTGTTTGCTTCACTGTGAGTCCAGTTGCCATGGACTATTATTATTTTAACTTATCTCAGTGTCCTGCCTTTCTTCTTGCCACCGGACTCCAATCCAGTCTCCAGTCCGTTACATTGGGTGAGGTTTCGATGATCTCATAGTCTTCCTCAACGCTAGGAAGATTATTTTAGTCTAAATTGCTGCCAATATTTCAGTTGGAACCGGGTTGATCTCTTTGTTGGGGACCTGATCATTCCTGGACTCGTTGGCCTGTCTTTACTAAGAGCTTACACTTTATTCAGAGAAAAAAAATCCATTACTGTATGAGATTCTTCCTGTAAAGTATGACATGCTCTGTAAGACATAGTTGTACTTATCTCCCAAGTGGAAGATACATCAGCGCGATGTTCTGCAGAGCTTTCTGGAGTTATAATTCCTGTACAGTACATTACGTGTTCCTGTCTCCGTGTCAAGGCTATATGGGAATATCTACTAGTTATCCATGAGGCCTAATAAACTCTATTCTCACTCATTCTATCCAACATCCGATGTCATAAGTTTATCGACTTGTACGCACTTTTCTGTATTTTCTACTAAATGCATAGATTTAGTCTTTTTGACGTGTTTTTTGGGGGTACACAGGGACTGATCCTAGATTTGGTGGTCAAATTGGACCATATCCGCCTGATATTTGGATGAATTTCCATATGATTCCACAGAATAGCAGCTCAGGACGGCTGCCTCGCCTTCTTTTTGGGAGAAAGGCACTATATAAATATATGATTATTTTTATGATTATTATTATTATTATTATTATTATTACACTGCAATGCTTTGAAACAATGATTTTTATATAAAGGTTCTTTTATGTCCGTTCTCAGATGTTACGCTCAACCATATCTTCGATATTTGGAGGACTTGGCAGTTTTTACTGCGTGGTGGTGTCAGGAACGGCTCTGAATGACGGACCACAGTGTAACCTGAACGAAATCAGTGGCAAAGACTCAAAGTGGGGCTACCATTTTAAGGGCTTGAAGTAAGGAACAATGTAAATTAATGAGTGTATCTGTTCTCCACAAACCATTCTCACAAATATCATATAAGGAGTTGTCTGGGTGAAGGGAGCATCTTTCTTTTTTAAACTATCAGAATGCAGCTAGATGTGTTTCTTCCTGCTCATTTGCATATAGCAATCACTTGTTTAGATCATGACGAGAGACAGAGTTTTATTTTGCACCTCGCTGCTAGGCGCTTGTCCTTGGTTTCCCCACCTCCCTTGTCCTTGCACCTCTATCACTGGCTCTGTTCCTGTTAGTTGCACCCACACTCCTATGAACAGGTTAAGCTCCCTCTAGTCCAGTGGTTCCCAAACTTTTGCAGTTTGTGGCACCCTTAGAGTCTCCATAATTTTTTCAAGGCACCCCTCCAAAATAATTACTGAGCAGTCCTGTTTTAGAAGTAGTTGGGTCACAAAAATGTAATAAGTATCAGGTCAGGACAGAAATGCTTATTTAGTTGTATGCAAAAATGCCCCCTCTGCATCCAGTCACTCTGCCCCCTCTGCATTCAGACACTCTGCCCCCTCTGCATCCAGACACTCTGCCCCCTCTGCATCCAGACACTCTGCCCCCTCTACATCCAGAAACACTGCCCCCTCTGCATCCAGACACACTGCCCCATCTGCCCTCTCTCATGCTGCCCCCTCTGCTCTCTCTCACGCTATCCCCTCTGCCACGCTGCCCCCTCTGTCCTCTCATGCTGCCCCCTCTCACGCTGCCCCCTCTGCCCTCTCTTACACTGCCCCCTCTGCCCTCTCTCATGCTGCCCCCTCTGCCCTCTGTCACGCTGTCCCCCTCCTCTGCCCTCTGTCACGCTGTCCCCCTCTGCCCTCTCACACTGCCCCCTCTCACACTGCCCCCTCTGCATCCAGACACACTGCCCCCTCTGCCCTCTCTCACGCTGTCCTCTCTGCCACGCTGCCCCCTCTGCCCTCTCACGCTGCCCCCTCTGCCCCTTCTCATGCTGCCCCCTCTGCCCTCTCTCATGCTGCTCCCTCTGCTCTCTCTCACGCTGCCCCCTCTGCCCTCTGTCATGCTGTCCCCCTCCTCTGCCTTCTGTCACGCTGTCCCCTCCTCTGCCCTCTGTCACGCTGTCCTCTACTCGCGTGTTTTTGGTTTTTTTTTGGGTGGGGGGAAACCCCCCCCTAACAATACTGTGGGCGCCCGTGGCCCTCTCTGCCTCTCCCACGCTGTCCCCCTCCTCTGCCCTCTGTCACGCTGTCCCCTCCTCTGCCCTCTGTCATGCTCCCTCTCACTCTGCCCCCTCTGCCGCATTCAGCCAGAAAAAAACAAACAAAACAAAAACTTACCAATTTACGCCGCGCAGACCCTTTGTTGCACCCTATAAAAAGGATTATAATTATATAGGGTGTTGCCCCTTACTCTTTTGATTTTTTTGGGGGGTGTTTATGGAATTGCACTAAGGATGATGGACTCAGTGATCCCTTTGCCCTTTCTCCATGAAAGAGTTTGATCCACATACCTGATTATCTGATTTACGTATTGTAACATGTGCTTCAACTACAAAACCAACATAAATAAGGTGCTGGCATATGAGTGACACACATTGTAAAAAGTGAACAAAGTTTATTTGTAAGTGTGAGCATAATTAAATTTGTAATGTATTTATTTGTTTAAAGTATTGCATGGATAAGATGTTTAAGCATTATTTATCATTTAATGAAGTATTCCTAAGGGTCTCTAATTATCACATATCTATAATGAAATGCTGCACCTATCTCTCCCTCAGCATGCAGTAGTGTCTTATTAAGGCTGAAGAAACATGTGATTGGGACATTGTGACACTTTCTCACGTCCTGTAATGCAGATAGTTGTTCATTTTTTGGAATAAGGCACGGTGGCTTACTGGTTAGCACTTCTGCCTCACAACACTGGGGTCATGAGTTCGATTCCTGACCATGGCCTTATCTGTGTGGAGTTTGTATGTTCTCCCCGTGTTTGTGTGAGTTTTCTCCGGGTGCTCTGGTTTCCTCCCACACTTCAAAATCATACTAGTAGGTTAATTGGCTGCTATTAAAATTGACCTTAGTCTCTGTCTGTGTGTGTGTGTTAGGGAATTCAGACTGTTAGTTCCAATGGGGCAGGGACTGATGTGAGTGGAAATAATGGCGCTATATAAATAGATGATGATAATGATGATGATGAAACATCTGGCAGGGATTTTCCCCTCATTACCGTCTTCATAGTTTGCATGCAGCTTTTGAGATATCATCATCATCAATATTTATTTATATAGCGCCAGCAAATTCCGTAACGCAACACTTCTTTTGAGAGGTCATGCGTCATATCTCCGACTCATTGATGTATTAATTTGGATGTATTGTGTATAACGGTATTTGATGTATTGATAAATGGTGAGTACATTTTTTTTTTCTGGTTAAATGGTTAACATTATTAACCACAACACAAGATCATTTAAAATAGTTGACGCATAACCTTATTTAAATATTTGGCTGTAATTATACATTGTAAGAAATTAGGTGATACATACAAGTCTGGCTATATGAGGTATAACTATGTACTTATGATATATATGGGGAGAGTTGGGGGAGCGCAGGAAATAGGGGGAGGGACCACTACAGGAGATATCAGCATAGGAGGTGTTTTCCAAACATAGGTGTTTGGAAAACGCCTTCTTATGACTTGGAGTAAAACGGTCTGAAAAGCTCTAACGAGTAAGAGTGGTGATAGAGATATGGGGAATACTAGGGGTAGATTGCCTTCGATATATCCCTTCTCTGCTCTTGAACTGCAAGTTCTTTGAGAATACATCACAGATAATATCAAAAAGGGATTTATTCGTTTCTACTATATATTTATTTTGTTAAGAAAAATAATGGTTCTTTACAGCCCTGTAATAACTATGAGGAGTGAAGTCATAGGCTGAATGAGCCTAATCTGATGGTATATGGTCTGGCAGGGACTTAACGTTGGAAAGGGGTTAATTATGACAGTGCAGAATACGGCCAATGGGGACACAGGGAGGGTCAGAGTGTTCAGTATATATCCTCTCCCTGTTGGAGGGGATCTCTGGGTTCCTACATCGTTCCCTCCCACCCGTCTGGTTGAAATCCTGGTAGAAGCTGTTCATGTTTAGTAGGAGAGTCTGTCCTAAATAAGCAAATGGTGTTACCAATATGGCTGGGGTCATTGCCCGTCTGAAGAATCATGACTCAGGGTCCTCCTGAGTGAAGGACCCCTTGGCAGGCTTTGAGTGGGCGCCAATGTCGAGTCCAGAAGGGGCGTAGCCGCCTCGTTAGCCCAATTCAATCGTAAAGGAGTTTTACTCCTGGGACCAGTGGGATCTTCGACTGTTTGGCTTTGCTCTTGCCTGCTGACTGCTCTGCTCTCACCGCCAATTAGGTCAGGGTTTAAAATAAATAAACAATTTCCTTTTGCCAACTTAAAAGTTGCCGTGTGGTTATTTCTTGAGTTCAAGTTATAAGTTTTACTGTGTTAAAGGTTTAAGTACACTGGTTAAGACATATGACATATGCAGTTTATAGGGAATCCAGTGCTGTAACAGTCATAAAACGGTAACACTTGTCTTTGATATCTGAAATACTGAATCATATAGGAACAGCCTTTATTTCTCAAAAATGGTTTTAAGGGGTGCCTATAATCCAGGCACAATCCATCAGGGGATGAATGTAAAATGGATTTCAATATGAGAGATGGCCATTTTGATTATATCATTAAGCAATTTGGCTTGTGTGACGCTCTGGCTACCATTCAAGTAATGACATCTTTATGCATTTCCTTGACAAATACATTATTTTATATCTACATGACAACTTGATGTACACTTTTACTCTTGAAGAACATCAACAACACTTTAAAATGTTCTAGACCACCTAGGGACCCATAGTTTATATGCCAGCCTTGATATATGTGAATTAATCAAGACCAGCATTCATTTCCTGGGCTACAGGGTATCACGGAAGGTATTGGAATGAAATTGACAGTCAGAAAATTCAAGCTGTTTGATTGTTCTTTTTTCCTTTTATAGTTCTCAAAAACAAGTGGGAGACAAGATTTGGCTGGTAACTCAAAATTTACACCTCATGTTTCCCCCAGCTATCTTAGGCAGAAAGTTCATGGGTCATTTTGAAGTTGTAGCATGCCTCAATTATTATTAATATCGTTTATTTGTTAGGCGCCACAAGATTTCCGCGACGGCGTACACAGATTTCCGCGGCGCCGTCAATCAGTTTACTTATTACTTATAGCTTCCTCTCTCTCTTTCATATCTTTCTATTAAAATGTTTTGTCGCTAACACCTCTGTAACTTGGGTTTGCCCTAATCCTGTACCAGTTCTCAGACATGGAGAAACAGAATATCAAGTGGCGAAAAATTTTGGATTCTTGCTTTTTCTTCTGCGCCAGCTACAATATCTTATTTATTGGAAGGACTATGGGCCAGAACAACATTCCTGAGACCTCACCTTGTCTTGTTCATGCATTTCACCTAGGCTATCCTAGCAAGACATCTCTTGAATGTCCAGAGGTTGATTTAGGAGACAATATCAGGAATGGTTTACACTTGATCAGATTTTCTTTCAGATCCCTGTGGACTGTTTACCTGGCAGTGATCCCTGGCTCTGTGCACTGTTTACCTACCTCTGACCTCTGGCCTGTGTTTATGTATTTGCTACTGCCTTTGCCAACACTTGTCCCACTATGGGGACTCTCTCTTCACTGGAGAGTTACCACACTTGTTATATACTGCAGCAGCACATCCAGTTATTCTCAGACCGGGCATTTGTATCCTATGGTCTTCTGCCACTCATCGCAACAACAGTAAGGAATTTAGCCACTATTCATAGCTGGCTGGCTGCCACAATTTACCTGACATGGTAGTTACTTTGGAGATCTTCCATTCTGTTTTCCTTAACAGTGCTCCCAGTTTATAGCAGTAAATAAGAACTCTCCAACCGTATTTTTCAGCTTCTGGCTATGTCTGCATGAGAACCTCTCTATCTGAAACTCTTGTTGGATTAGGTTACAGGTTCATTCAGGATAACCCCACCCTTTCAAGCACCTGCTATGAGCCTATAAATTGATTGAGCAACTTCCACTTCTGTATTTGTCTGAAAGGCATGTTGGTGTCAGTAGCTGAGGGGGAGTGCTGGCGCTGTAATGCCATTTGGAGGCTTCTGGGGTACCTCTTGGTAAGTTAGCTCTCAATTTAAAAACACATATATGTGTGGCCCAAATATATGGGACTCTCACTGTTTGGAGTTAGGACCACCCTATTAGCAAAAGCGCCGCGGAGTGGCGGGTGGCTTCAATATACATTTGCAAATGTGTGCAACTAAGACTTTTGCATTTTTATGTACAGGTAGAAATGGCAGCTCTTGTGGGCTCGGGGTTTTTTCTCTGTGTTTGTTCCGTTCAGGTTACTCACCTCAGCACATATTTTGCTTCTGCTCATTGCCATTTCTCACTTTGTCTTTGGATTAGTCTAACACCAGGACCTTTTTGCTGAATTAGAAGCTTTACTCTTGGTCATTCCGGTTATTAAACAATGTTGTGTGTCATTGGCTCATACGTAGGCAACACAATTCTGTAGTGCTCCCTTTTCCCTACCTTATTGTGGGATAAGCCGGCGTGGCAGCGAAGAGGATATTTAAAATTCCTTTGATTTATTTTTCTGCAATACATGGCTTTACTGCTGTTGGCATGGATCAGTCTTTTGAACAGGAGCATCTCACTATTAGTATTGGCAGAAATACTCGTCCTACTATTAAAAACCTGTAATTAAAAAAGAAGTTTCAGACATGAACTTCTAAAGGAACTTTTGATTCCAACACAGCTCTTTCAAGTCTTATAATCAAATATAAGAATAATGATTGTATGAATTTAAAAAAGAAAAAAGTCAATATCATGTGCCGTATCCACAATGGCAAAGAGAGACTGACCACAGTTGAAGGGTGTCCATAACTTGTATGTCTGACTTTTCAGAGACACAGTAGAGCAGCTTGCGACCACTTCATCAATTTCTCAACCAGTTAGAAATGAGAGGAGGACTAGTAGTGATGATGATGATGATTTAGAAATGAAGAATGCTTCTTTGGAAGTCCCTACTCTAGAGCTTGAGGACGATGATCGTAGAGATAATAGTAGTATGACAATGATAATGAAGCGGATGAGGATGATGCTCATTGTGTTATTAACAGCAATTGACTGTGAATAAAATCTTTTGCAAGTGGAACCAAATATGACAGCCAGCATCCTGTTTTGCAGCAGATCACTAGAGCCATGACTGCAATGTTTGCACAATGTGCGCCATCAATTTATCAGTTTTTTGCAGATCAATTGAGGTCACACTAACAATTTCCACCTCATTTTCATTTCTCTCTGACAGCAATTCCCAAACTGTATGCAGGGGCGGATCTAGAAAACTACTGTACCCGGGGCAATTTAGGGGGGGGGGGGGATTTAGGCCCCGCCCCTTTCTAACAGTTTAGGCTGCCGACGGCTGCACAGTATGTGCAGGTCCGTCCAGCCGTGACAGGCAGGGACAGTGTGCTGCCCGGCTGCTCTGATTGTGTTTTAAACACAATCAGAGCAGCCGGGCAGAACACATTCCCTGCCTGTCACGGCTGGAAGGACCTGCACATACTGTGCAGCCGTCGGCAGCAAGTGTCTGCTAGGTGGGCCGATCGCCCCCCCCCCCCCTGGATCCGCCACTGACTGTATGGGGGCATTAAAGACAAATTCAGGAAGTCCTTTGAAAATGCCATTGTTCCTACAACCCACTTTGGATATTTAAAGAAATGTAAATAAATAACTACGGATATGTGGACAAGCGATCTACAAAAATAAGAGGTCCGTGCAGGAGATTGGGACTTGTGACAGGTTCTCCTGCTCTAATACCGCCCGTCCCCCAAACGTGCACAGTTTCCAGATTTATAAAGTACACCCCAGGACTTTAGAGGTAGGGGTACACTAATAGATGTTAGTGCAGCTTTTATCTATATCATGAGGGTAGGTGGAAAAGTCCAAAAACAATATCAACAGATTATACTATTATTAAGAAATGATGGGCTTTGCCCTCCTGTAACTTTTATTAAAGTGCCATCCTATCTACCGCTGCTTTATCACTCTGTTTCATTTGGGTCCAGTGTCATCTCTTTATATTGAGTGATGAACTTGACATCAGTGTCAACACTGATGAGGTTGATGATGATGACAATTGAATTGAGGAAACTGCCTACTCTAAGTCTGGTCCCTAGTCCATACTCCAAAATCCATCATCTTCCTTGCTGATTGAGGGCCAGATGCACACCATGTGTTGTATGTCCTTGTCATGGCATTGCTGCTTCTCGTGTGCTGGGTGCTCTATAAGCTTTTCTTCGTTTTGTTGGGGCCCAAACACACCAAGCATTTCAGCCAGAAAAGTGATATTCCTGTAGCTGATCACAGGAATATCAATATGCATGTGCTGTTTAAATGGAAGGATAACTCTACTACCGCTGCGTGGTTAACACTTCCACCCACCCTTTCTCATTGCAGCCTTTGTAGACCGTAAATTATATAAATACTATTTTAGGAACAAAAACAGATAAAATTACATGATTTTATTAATTCTTTGTACAATTTTTCATCAAACTCACATTCTTGGGTAATATCCAAAAACCAATACGACGATGGTTTTGGAAACAAAGCCAGATCAAATCATTGGGTGTTTCACTTATCTCTACACCCTCCACCTTGACTTCTGTGTTGTCTGTCTTAGATGTCCGCTTTTGTCTACCAACCAATCTCGTCTTTCTTAGTTATCTCCTTGATTCGTGTAGCAACGTCACTGCCTGGCTTTGAAATCTCGATATCTTTTAAAAGATTCTGATCAATGTAAAATTGATTGAATTCATTTTTTCTCCATCACTAAATACCCCCTCCCCCTTTGTACTTCTAGCTGTTTTGCATTAGCAGCGAAGGCTCACTGGATCCCTGATCTGATAAGGGTAAACTTAATCCCTTAAAGCACATTAAAAGCTATTGAATCACCTCATCAGTGGCACTGTACAATACCAGAACCCTCATCACACTTAAGGGTAAATGTATCAATCTGCGAGTCTCCGGCGGGCTTGAAAAGTTGAGATGTTGCCTATAACAACCAATCAGATTCTGGGGCCTGATTCATTAAGGATCTTAACTTAAGAAACTTCTTATTTCAGTCTCCTGGACAAAACCATGTTACAATGCAAGGGGTGCAAATAAGCATTCTGTTTTGCACATAAGTTAAATACTGACTGTTTTTTCATGTAGAACACAACATTGCCGTTTTAAATTTAGCTGTCAAAGTCACCGAATATCGTCGATTTGCAAAAATCGCTCTTTAATGCATTTACCCCCTAGCCTCCATTTAATTTATTTTTTGTTGGGTAGGTTTTGTTTTGTTGTATTTTTGTTTCCAGTTTACTTATATTTTTTTCTTTTCCTCCTCGGGTTTTAAAAACACAGACAGTGTTGGATTATCTCACATCCATATTTTGTATTTTATAGTCCTCGAGTTTCACTTTTGCTTGTGCATTCCACACTGTGTTAGTAAATTTGCAGGTTGCCTGATTTACAGTCCACAAACAGAGCTGGGATGACAACAGAAACACCTTAAGCCAAATTCTGCTGGCGAAATGCGCAACGTTCTGTAGCGAAATGTGGAATAAAATTAAATTACAATGGAAGAGGTTTGAAATTTTTACTTATCCTTATTTGGCACTGATTCTACTCTGTTTTTTGTTTTGGGCAGTGAGAGTTACCTAACCAATCACACGGCTTGGGATATGTGCAAACAACCCCCTAATATCGCACTTTGGCACATTGTTCTGTTCTCCATCCTCCTGGGAATCGGAGCCATACAATTTGTTCTTTGTGCTACTCAATTTATCAACAGTCTCATTGGAATAATGTGTGGAGACTGCAGGAAAAAAAACAAAGTAAGTATCTTAAACATTTTATGTTGATAATCATATATTGAAGGTCACCTTCACTGTCTGATTCATTGTCATGTTGCTTGTAACTCAATTCCTTTCCACGTTTTATACTTACTAGATTGTGTAATTTATGTTTATACAAGATATTCATTTGTTAGTCAAAGTGTATATTTTATAATAATAATTTTATGGCATGGTTCCAGAATTAAAGGGAAAGACTATCCTAATATTAGAATCTTCTATTCTTGTAAAATCCACATCATATCTTCCACAGGGCCCTTCGTATTAGAGCATGTGTTTACATGCTCTAACATGTGCTTAAATGGCAATGGCATCAAAGTCTAAGTTTTAGCAGCCGATTCTTAATACTATGAAAAAAACAAAAAAACAAAACAAAAATAATATTAGAAAAATACACATATATATATATATATATATATATATATATATATAAAAAAAAGAGTCAGTCACTACCATTTAATTATGGTCCACCCAACTTAATTTTTCAGTAACATGTTTGGCTTCAGTTAATTTAGTTTCAGTAATTAAAAATATATTTACTAGGCTATGGTAGCAGAAAAATACTATATCTCTCCCAAAAAACAAAAAAACATAAAAAAAACCAAAAGGATTAATGGAAAAACGAAAAAATATCACCAACTTTGTGAACACTTTTACTGAAATTATTATAATAAAACACAAAAGACAGAAGAGCCAAACACAGTGTGAATCGATAAACACTATAAATGATTTAATGTTAATAGGTGGCCATGTACCAAAAAACTAAATTAATGTGCTTATATGAAGTATAACTTTAGAAGCACCGTAGTCCTCCTCAACACATTCCCAGGGTTAACATGGACCGTCTGATGTACCACTGGAACTCAAAGCAGATAAAAATCCCATAGTGCAATATGCTATACTTAGCATCAAATTCACATGGTAAAGGTAGACAATGGCTTATCTGGAAACATCTGCATCTGCAAATAGATGTTATAAGACGTGAAGCAGCCTGTTGCATGTGTTGATTCTATTTATTATTTACACGTTTGTTCACTACATTCACTGAGCGCCTTCTGTCTATTTCACGGTTATTCTTATCACAATACTATTATAATGTCTGTATATAACCTATTATATGTGTGTTGTACTAATATTTACTTTGTGAATGTATTACCTATTATTGATAATATCCATGTTACATACATGTCAGTCAGTCAATTATATACACATCAGTCAGTTATATACACATCAGTCAGTTATATACACATCAGTCAGCTACATGTACATTAGTCAATCAGTTACACACACATCAGTCAGCCAGTTACAAACACATTGCTGTCTTTCTTCTCTCTCCCCTGATCAGGGCCATCTTAAGAACCTCTTGGGCCCCCGGGCACAGCAGTGCACCGGGGCCCCTATATATACAAAAAAAATTAAAAATGATTATATATATGGGCCCTGCAGCCCAGGGGGGCCCTCCAGAAGGCAGGAAAAAAAAAAAACCTGCAAAAAAATAAGAAAATACTTACCGTGCTGTCAGCTGGCGATCCGGCACCCTCCCTGGTCTCCTCCTCCGTCGCACTCCGCAATGGATGTCGGGTGGGCGTGATGACGTCACGCCCGACATGCACTGCCAGCGCGACGGAGGAGGAGACCAGGGAGGGAGCCAGATCGCCAGCTGACAGCACGGTAAGTATTTTCTTCTTTTTTTGCAGGGTTTTTTTTTTTCCTGCCTCCGGAGGGCCCCCTGGGCTGCAGGGCCCCCGGGCACCTTCTCGGCGTGCCCAAAGGGGAAGACGGCCCTGCCCCTGATCCCTTTCCTAATACCTCTGCACCCATCGCCCACTGATTTGATATTCCATCATCTCCCATTCTATCCTTTCTCTCATTACTCCCTTAGTCTTTCACCATGTCTCCTTTATTCCATCCAATACCCATCCTTACCCTCTGCCCTCATCTCCGTCCCAAATCCAGCCCACCCCCATGAACCAGCAACCCAGCCAATGTCATCCCTATCTCTCCACTTCTCTCTCTTCCTTCCTTCTGTGCTATCTGGAATTCCAGATCCATCCACAACAAAATGCCCCCTTCCATGACCTCTTCATCTCCAACTCTCTTAACCTTCTTGCCATCAACGAAACCTGGCTTTCTTCCAATGATACTGCTTCCCCCACTGCTCTCTCCTATTGGGGCCTCTCTTACCCTCCTATCCCCAAATTGTACCTTTTGTGTCATCTCACCTGAGCCCTGCTTTCATTCGCCTCCTTTGAAGTCCACTATATCTGTCTCTTCTACCCCATCCATTTCTGTGTCTCAGTCATCTATCATCCCCTGGTCCCACTTCCCAATTTCATGATAATTTTGCTGCCTGGCTTCCCCACTACCTCTCCTCCGACCTCCCCTCCATCATCCTTGGTGACTTTAACATCCCAATCGACAACCCCACAGACTTAGCATACATCAAATTTCTTGCCCTTTTTTCCTCTTTTGGCCTCTCACAATGGACCTCTTCTCCTACCTACTGTGTCAGTCACTCCCTTGACGTTGTCTTCTTCCATCAGTGCGCTCTTTCTGACTTCCCTCCCTTCCCACTCTCTGACCACCATCTCCTCTCATTCACTCTTTCCTCATCGCCTGCACCCCTCCCAATACCCAAATCTAAAATTACTAGATGCAATATTGATACTTTTGATCCTGCTATTTTGGCCTCTTAAATTTTATATTCTCATCTCCTCTCTATCTTCCCTGGCCTTCCCCAACCAGACGGCCTCCCTCTCCAACTGCACCTCACCGCTGTTTTTGACTCGGCTGCCTCCGCCTCTTCTGTGTCCACCTTCGCTACTCTAAACCCCAACCTTGGCACTCCAAATTTACCCGTTACATCAAAAATGCACACGTACCGCCGAATGCCACTGGAGGAAATCTCATTCCTTGGCAGACTTTCTTCATTTCAAGTTCATCCTCTCATCCTACAGTTCTGCCCTCTTCCTCACTAAAAATATTTCTTCAAGTCTCTCATCATTTCAAAGTCCTCCAATCCCTGCCGCATTTTTGCCACTTTCAACACACTCCTTTACCCCCCCCCACTCCTCCCCTCACATCCTTCCTTACTGTCACTGACTTTGCCTCTTTTATCTCTTCCAAAATTGAGGCCATCAGACACAAAATCTCCTCCTTCTATTAGTTTTCTGACACCTCTACCACTCCACCCTCCTCTCCCTCCAGCCAACACCACTTGTACTTATTCTGCCACACTATGGGTGATGAAGTCAATTATCTTATATTATCCTCTCCTCCCTCAACCTGCCTCCTGGATCCCATTCCCTCTCACCTCCTTCGCTCCCTCTCCCCCACTGCCTGCTTTGACCTTGCTCGCCTGTTCAATCTGTCCCTCTCCACTGGAATTTTCCCCTCATCCTTGAAACCTTAAAAAACCCAATCTTGAGCCCTCCTCACTCTCTAACTACTGCTCCATTTCTCTTCTACTTTGCCTCTAAAACACTTGATTGTCTTGTCTACAACTGTCTCAGCAGCTACCTCTCTGACAACTCCCTCTTTGATCATCTCCAATCTGGCTTCCGCCTCCTTTACTACACAGTAACTGACTTCACCAAAGTCACCAAAGATCTTCTCTCGGCCAAATACAGGGGCCACTTCTTCCTGCTTATCCTCCTGGACCTCTCTCTTCGGCCTTTAACACCGTGGATCACCTTATATTCCGCCACACCCTTCAAACCATTGGCCTTTCTGACATCCTACCTCGCCAACTGCTCACTCTCTATTTCTACCTCTGGTTCCACCTTTCCCCATCCGTCCTTAACATAGGTGTCCTGCAGGGTTCTCTCTTTGGCCCTCTGCTCTTCTCTCTGTACACTGCCTCCCTGGGTGAACTCATCAGTGGCTTTGGGCTCCAGCACCACTTCTATGCAGATGACACTCAATTCTACCCCTCATCTGCTGATCTCTCCCTTTTTCTTCACTCTCTGGTGTCCATTTGCCTCTTCGCAAACTCCTCCTGGATGTCCTTATGATTTCTCAAGCTTAACATGGTCAAAACTGAACTCATTGTCTTCCCTCCATCAAGAGTCTCCTCCCCTCCCAACCTCTCTATCACTGGTGACAACATCACCATCTCCTCTGTTTCCCAACTCGACTACTTGGGTGTCATTCTTGAACCCCCCCTCTCCTTCACCCCTCACATTCAATCTCTTACCCAATCCTGATGCTTGCAGCTCTGCAACATCACCCTAATAAGACCCTTCCTCTCCCAAGTTGCCACCAAAACTCTTATTGACTCACTGATCATTTATCATCTTAACTACTGCAACCTCCTCCTTACTGGCCTCCCCCGCTCCCATCTTGCTCCTCCTTAATCTGTTCTTAAAGATGCATCTAGACTTATCTTCTTCTATTGCAACTCCACATCTGCCTCCCATCTCTGCCAAGCCTTACACTGGCTTCCCTTTCCCTACAGAATCCCAATCATTCTACTCGCCCTCATGTACAAGGCCCTCTTCAAATCCACTGCTCCCTACATCACCATCCTCTTCTCTATACATACTCCCTTCTGCCCCCTCCGGTCGGTCAATGACCGTCGCCTTTCCTGCCGTCTGGTATCCACATCTCATTCCCTTATCCAAGATTTCTCCTGGGCTGCCCTCCACCACTGGAATGATCTCCCTTGTTCTATCACACTATACCCTAGCCTGAATAACTTAAAACGGTCATTAAAAACCCACCTGTTTAGAAAATCTTACCAATCCTCCACTTAACCATTACACCATGCAGTATACCTAACCCTGTTTCACCCTCTATTACTTCTTGCCCTCGGATCCCCTTACACTGGTTCACCCCCCATGTGTCAACCATTTGTCTGCCCCATTCCCTTTAGATTGTAAGCTCTAGTGAGCAGGGCCCTCTTCCCTCCTGTTCTAATTACCTATAACTTTTGCTGACCAGCTACACTGCGCACCTCCTCCTTGGGCTCTCTGCCCATTGACTCCATTCCTCCTTTGTCTTTGCACCTCTTTCAGTGGCACTAAACCTGTTAATTGTGCCAACATTAATGGGCACAGGTGTATGCCTGCACTGAATATACCCTGTGCACCCCAGTAGCTGTGTTGAGATTTGTAATGTTATTTATCTACTATATTGTACTGTTATACCATGTACTGTCTGGTTGTTTTCCCTCTGTAATGGCGCTGCGGGCCTCATGTGGAGCCCTATAAATAAAGATTATTGTTAATAATAATAATAATAATAATAATAATAATACTGTTATTCTTCTATTATCTCTACAGAATGAAGCTTGAGAGGGCTGAGTTGGGGATCTCTACCCTCTCCTCATCTCACAGTAACACAAATACTATAGACTTTATGATGACGTACAGGATCTTAATATGGATTTTTTGTTAAATAACCCTGATCACTTTTAAACAGAAGAAAAACGCATCTTTTTTCGTCAGAGGTGGTTTATTTTTTTATAATCTATTGGCAGCAATCAATGTAATTCTTGAAATGAAATGTTTACAGGGAAATTATATGTAAAGCTAAAATTACGACTGCAGGTAAAAAATGAGTTATTAAAAATATACCGTAATTATACATTTACCACTGTATATATTGCGCTCACGAAATTACTGACACTACAACCTCATTTGCATATTCCGCCTCATCACAAATGATTGGACAATAAATGTCTCCACTTACGAGCCAGTGGATCTAGGTCAAGGTCAATGCAGGAAGTGATATGTTAGAGCTCGTTAACTAACATCACCTACCAATCAGCATTGAGCTTTTATCTGTCAGGTGCAAGTTAGACAATAAAAGCAAGTGTCTGATTGGCTGCTCTGGTTTCATGGAAAAAAAAATGGGCACCTAAATGCAGTGTTCGTTAATGAGTCCACTAAACATAATTCCTTAACCACTGGGAAAGAGCAGAACATTCTAGGGCTAAAAATTGTGGTGAGATTGACCACCTTCCGAACCACCAAAGCCAAACCCAAATCCCATATTTACTGATGACTCCCCCCTAAAGCTGCTAAACTATGCCACTTATAGGCCCAAAAAGTCAAGACTGCTCCATGAAGACTCACTCGAGTGGAGAGGTAGTCCTAAGCCAATGTTTATATAACAAGCATTGAGTACCTTTGAGTATTTTTAGGACAGGGCAGGTTAGTGAAGGGTTGAGTGCTTATGTAACTGTAATATGCTGGTGGTTTCTGCACACTGGATGCGAGAGGTCGCAAATGATGGTGATTTAACCTACATTGAAATCTATACTTATGATTGACAGCACAGTTGCTGAACTCATCCACAGTATTGGTTGAAAGTAAAAAATGGCAGTCTACTCAGAGGAGGGTCTTAGAGCTGGAGAGGCCAGGTCTTGTGTCCTCGGGTTTGGGACTTGTCACAATTGCCCTTATGCACTAAGGTCTATACTAGCTGATCAGCTGCATTTGTTGCTGAATTCTTACGGCAGGACAGTACCCAACAATGCAGTAATACAAACACTACCATTATCTAGTCATGTACTCAAAGATAAAATTCAAGACTACAGAATATACCTCCAAAAAGATATCTTAGACTGGTATCACAAATATCACAAATGGGCAGTAACTCAGAGAAACCAACCAAATGTTTTCTAACATTAGTCAAGCTAGCACTAGACTCAACAAAGCTAACCTCTGATTGGTTGCTGTGTGTTACTGCCCGATGGTGCTGTTTGTAGCATATGATTGTGTCTGTTAAATAAATTGATCTTATAATAAAGACGTTGGTGTCCAAATTGCAGAGTTTGTCCTCAGTTGTAATGTTTTTTCTTCATTAAACCATATATTTATTTACCAACCATTACCATTTCCTACTTTCCATTTCATCAACTCATTCAGTTTGGTCTACGATGAACATTTGAGATACTGCACAGAAAGAGGGCACTTGATGAGAGCAAGGGTAGCATTCACCATAAAGTTTCTGGGATCTCTAGTGTTGACGTACTGAAAGGTATTTCAGAAAAAATGCAGACAGGCCTGGCTTGGTTCCCAGGAGCGACCAACTGAAAGTAAATGAGAAAAAACAGTGACACCCGCCTTACTCTTTTTTACTATCCTGCTGAATTTTAGGAGAGATATGCATCTGTAACAGAGCAGACAAAGAGTGACTAACAGTATTGCAAACTTGCTTTACAGAAATCCACAGTACGGATTGGTGGATTCATACACAGGAGCACGGCCAGTGATGTTTCAGCAGCTCAAATTACTGCAACCTCAGCTTTTTAACTTGAAACCTTGGATAGACACTCATGGCATAATGTTTTCAGCCCATTCGTTGGCAAACACTGCAATTAAACTTGATAAGCAGATTGTGAGTAACTGTGCCTTGATAAAGGGACATTCTTCCACCCCTATAAATCTCAGGGATGAAGTAGAAGAGGTAAATGTGCATCAAGTTTAAAGTGAAGTCACCTTCGCAATGCATTGATTTTTTTGGACTCATTCCCTTGTCTGTGATCCCCAGGGTTTTATATAACATAATATTTGCCAATTTCAGTAGCAAGCACTACAATCTGAAACTGATAACGCCTGTAGACCTCAAGTGGTGACAAGTGATATTGCAAGTTCTCGGACTAAATCAGTTGTCATGAAAAAACAGCAGGTTGTTGATGAGCTGCAGAAAGACCATAACTCAATTCAAAATCATTTTTTTAAATTGATATACGCTAGAAATTCAATATTTTATTCTTTTTTATCCTGAATTTGTTTTTTAAAACCAGCAAAATAACAAAAAATGAAGAAATGAAAGTGTGGTGTATCTAAAATTAAAGTATTCTACAAAAAGCTTCTTAGATTTGGATATCAAGAGCCTAATACATATTCGGAGGTAAATCCATTGCATGTTGTATTTTGCATGAATTCACTCTGCGTATGCTCCAAAATGGAACTTATAAAAATGAACGCAACTATATGCCCGGACGCAAAGGACACTTCATCATTATCAAAATGAAAAGATCTATTTAGGACTATCATCAATAATATATATATCTTGCAAATAAATAGAAGGTCTGATATGAGGGGTACTCTCCCAGCTAAATGGATAAAGCTTAAAGAACAATTGGTGACAAAGATCACCCAAAGGAAGTTGGTTCTTGAGACACTCCAGTCCATAAACGTAAAAACAAATTTTAGTAAACAATTTATTAAAATCTAATAACCAGGTTTCAAAATTCATTTTTGAAACCTGGTTATTAGATTTTAATAAATTGTTTAATAAAATGTTGGTAAGTATGCTTGTTCTAGCTGTATTATTTGCACCAGCTATGGGTGTAAGTGCCGACTGATAGTGAGGACAGACACAACGTAGTCTTTGTATTAAAAACTTCACGTATGTGTGCCACTAGATGGCAAAGAACGTATGAAATCGGATTCTATGCAGTAAAAGAGAGACTATAAAAACAGATTATATATATACTACGCATTAAGAATATCATGATTTATGAATATAACATAAAAAAGTTGAACATTCTACGCTCTGTCTTGTCTGTTATCAAATGGCAAGTAATGTTTATACCCAGATTAAAATTCAAATGCATCTCAACATCCGCTCGGACTGGAATACAGGTGGAACTAAGCACAATTTCCATGCTCTTTTTAATAACAATATGTTCATGTAAATAGCAAATTCTTATCTCACCATTGTTACCGATAGCCAGGGCCGGTGCTAGGGTCCACGGCCCCCTAGGCATTTTTAAAAAACCGGCGCCCCGTCCCCCCGCAAAAATCGCCGCCCCCCCTCCCCCCGCAAAAATCGCCGCCCTCCTCCCTCCTCTCCTTACCTTGTCTCACCACCACCGCCTCTCTGCTCCGTCTCCTCCCCTCCACTCACTGACACTAGTAAGTGGAGGGGAGGAGATGGAGCAGAGAGGCGGCGGTGGTGACAAAATAGCCTCTTCCCCCCCTCCCCGTCCATCTGATGCTGTGCGGCGGCCGTGACAGGTATGGTCAGCGGTCGCCGCACAGTTTTAAAGTATTTTAGAATTCTGTGGTGCCCTCCAGGCGCCCTCCAGAGCCCGGCGCCCTAGGCAAGTGCCTAACCTTGCCTAATGGGAGCGCGGGGCCTGCCGATAGCAGAAATCTTTGGTTCTACAGGAGTGTGAGCAAATATGTTTAATGGAGTCATTACTCCTATCTCATTCTGTGATCTCATTCGCTCATATCAGCTCTGTATCATATTCCATATCACAATGCCCTGTGTCGTCTTTTCCTAATTATTTGTGTTCTGAGTCATAATGATTTTTATTTTCATAGGAGGATACAGGTTTGTTGTATCTTCTGCCTATATTCTAGTATAGACTGGCAGACATCCTATACTGCAGCTTTATATCATGCATCACACCCTGCCCTTTAGAATGTAAGCTGTCACGAGCAGGGCCCTCTTTCCCTGTGTTCTCCTTCTACTATTCCATCACCCTCTGTACCTCTTGGCCTGCTTCACTAGCCATGTTTTCTTAAGATCAGGTCTACTTCACGCTGATTTCTACCATCACTTTCACTCATTGTCCTGTATATAATTTGATCTGCATTTCTGTTTTATCTGTATATTTGTTTTGTCAGTCCACTCTTTATAGTGTAGAATTCTATATCAACCCGTAAATCTAGTCCTATCACTGGGAGTTCAGCTGCTTTTTTCAAACTCTCTCTGGTTACCTTTTTGTTAGAGGTGTTGTTCAATATAGTTGCCAATTGTTATGTTCGTATTGTCGCTACCAATAAATATTGTGCGATGCGATTAATGTGGTTCCAAAGCGCAAAAGAGATTTAATAGCAAAATTTAGCAGATCATAATAATAATAATACAAAGAACAACCGATACCACATACGCAGTGCAGCCTGGATCAAGGAACAGTCCATCAATCCTAATGTATGTTGGCAAAAAGTGTGTCTGTTCCTGAATCAGAGACCAGCTTATATGCTGTTAAGTTTAAAAAACCACTGATGATGTCACAGAATATACACAGATAACACTAATAGAGTTCTTTATTGGTCCAGGGTTAACGATGTTCCAGTAGACGGCTGGTCATAGGTCAGTTCATTTGATCTTCTCACTCCTACTGTTGCCTATGTGTCTTCCCGCCAAAGAACCGGTTTAAAATGTCTCATAAACAGAGTGCTTTTGATTATTAATCTCATATTGGTCATAACTAGCGACCGCTAGATGCGATCGCTACTCTATCGAAACCGGCTTAAAGCTGGTGAAATATGCTTTAATATGAGATCAAACTCTTTACTTTTAGAGGACCTGAACTATAAATACCTTTATTGTAATATTATCTGTGTATAAATAACCTTTAATTAATTTATTAAGTATTCACGTGTGAATTGGAACTTTTTAGAAAGTGTGTAGTATTTACAAGTGAGAGTGTGAATATGAGTGTGTGTGTGTGTGTGTTATTACTCCGTGCGATTGCGTCATTACACGCGGGGTACTAACCGCAACCACACGTAAACCAATATTTATCAATTTAGCACACTTCATCCATTTATTTGACTTCCACACAATATATTGTTTAGAAAATCGTACATCATCACACCCTGTCAAATTCATTACCTTTTGTCACATTACACCATGAGAAAAATAAATAAATTAAATCAAACTTTTTCCAGGTGTATTCAAAGTGAATAACTTACAAACATTCTTAACAATTAATTACATTTAATTACTAAAATACCTGGTTTGGATAAGTGATCATATCCTTAGGGGAACCACTACAAACTTGCACAGGTAAAACCAATGATCTTCCAGATCACAGAACAGCTTAACTGGCCACCGCCTGACATCAATTGTAGTGGTTTTTGAAAAAAATCATCTTTTCCTTGATGATTACACTACTTGTAGCAGGACCATCTTAACAACATTATGGGCCCCCGGACAAAGCAGTGCACAGGTCCCCTACCTGCACAGCCACTCACAGAAATAAAAATGTAAGTTTGCCCCCCTCATTATGCTTCTGGTCTCCCATCCCAACCCCTATATCCGATACTGTGCCTGGGGCCTCTATTATTCTTCCATTTTCCCCCCTTCACTTACCTTTCTATCGCTTTCTTCTCTTCTTTTTTCTTCTTTTTTGTTTTCTTTCTTCTTTGCTTGCTTGTCCGTCACGTCGTGGCTCCTCTGTGCTGCGTTCCTCACTGAAAATGGCGGGTATGATGACATCACGCCCCAAAGAGGGGAAGAGGGGGAGGAAGCTGAATCGTCACTGCGTGACCACAAAAACGTAAAGTTTTGTTGGTTTTTTTTGTTCAGAGAGTACTTTAGAGTCCTGCCTATGGGGCCCCCTAGCCCGAGGGGCACCCGGGCAGTTGCCCAGCGGGAAAGACGGCCCTGACTAGTTGTATATGGTAAGACAAGGAATTGTTGGAAAGTTGCTTTCAAAGTTCTATGGGATGAAGCTTTGGAAAGGTACAAGTTATGAGAAGGATACAAAGAGATTTCAAAGACTTTTAATCTCCTTTTTGTACCGTTGAAAGCATTATTAAGAAGTGGAAACATATGACATCACCAACATAGTGTCTAGTTTGGGCCTAGTTCACGCTGCTCACTACCATCACTGTCCCATAAATAACTCGATCTGCATTAATGTTTTATCTGTTGTGAGAAAGTACACCATTAACAGGAATCGGACACAGGTATGCTGATCCATTTAGCTGCTTATTAGCAGTTGTCAGGATGGTAAAAAAGCTCCAATGCTGGTACAGCAATCATACCCAGTAACAGTGCACGAAAATCCCCAAAACCTACATATGGCTAGACATTACTTCCCTGTCTACTCGCCGGCCACTTACTGGCATCGGCGGTGCCACCCACACATATAGACAGTGTCTTTATCCTCCACTCCAAGCACTACAAACAAATCACAGTAAACCAATCACACCCATGTGGAACACCTGTGTGCATGTGTGTGCTCAAAGAGGAACCAAGGGAAATCTTAACCCTGTCTGCAGCCTGTTGCTGCAGACTAATTGTGTTCCTACCTGTTCTCTTACAGGGAACTGTGGAAAATATCCCTCTTTGCCAGACTGTATATTTGTTTATTCAGTATGTTTGGTCTTTCATCATCACCATTTATTTATATAGCACCACTAATTTCGCAGCGCTGTACAGAGAACTCACTCACATCAGTCCCGACCCCATTGGAGCTTACAATCTAAATACCCTAACATACACACACACACACACACACATACTAGGGTCAATTTGTTAGCAGCCAATTAACCTACCAGTATGTTTTTGGAGTGTGGGAGGAAACCGGAGCACCCAGAAGAAACCCATGTAAATATGGGGAGAACATGCAAACTCTACACAGATAAGGCTGTGAAGATACATGGTTCCCAAATCATTCGGACACGGTATTAGGGGAAAAATAGAAGGATGATTTATTCTGCAGAACAGGATTAAATACAGCACGGCCCCCCTAACGATAGCAGATCCAACAAATGAGGAAATCAGTTCAAATAAATCCAATGAGATATGTTCCACAGCGCATCTTTGGCAGAGCATCACCTCTTGACCAAAAGTCAGCCAAACACGTCCAGCTCCCAGGTAGCCTCTTTTATCACCTCCTAATTCTACCTCGGCATCTCTCTGTCCAGGGGAGTTGTAAAAGGTCTCGATTGGTGAGCTGCTTACACTATCCAGCCCCCTCCCCTACCTCCCCAGGTGTCTTCCCTCAGGTGACCCCTGGTGAGTCAGGCTCCTGGCTGTCTGTAGATCTCCCTAGTGGACTATAGGGAGCAAACAGAAATAACAATGGTAGCTTAATTCACTCAACTCCTGAGTGTTCCCTGTGGAGGTGGAAATTAACCCCTGAAGTACTTTTCCAAGGAGATGTTATAATTACATCACTGATACTTCCTGATAACAACATGGCTAAAAAGTGCAGGTAAAGTATGGATTAGATTAAGGGCTTGTAACACCATACACCATGCCCGCTGCTTTATAAAGGCCATGGTCAGTAATTGAACTCATGGGCCCAGTGCTGTGAGACAGAAGCTCTAACCACTGAGCCACTGTGCTGCCCTTGCCTGTGCTGTCTTTGTATTTTGTTCTTCGTGTATCATGTGTAATGGCTCACTGCTTTCTGACATGTCATGCACAGCGATGCGGACCTTTTGTGGCACCTTGCCTCTTCTGAAAAATTGCCACACTCAGTCTCAGTGGTGCTTTGCAAAAACAAAAACACTTGGAAGATTCATATGTCATATGGTAAAAGGTAGAACTTTTTGGACTGAACCCCAAGCACTTTGTTTGGCACACACCAAATACAGCACACTATACCTACTGCAAAGCATTGGGGTGCCAACATTATGTTGTGGGGGTCGTATCTGTTCAGCAGGGACTGGGTGATTGGACAGGATTAAAGGGGAGATGGATGCTGCCAAGTACACCCAAATTCTCCACAAAAATCTGAGACGCTCTGCTAGAAAGCCAAGTACGGGCAGGTGGTTCAACTTGCAGCACAACAATGACAAAATACCAGAAATAAAACAATGCAGTGGCTTAAGGATAGGATGGTGAATGTTCTTGACTGGCCAAGTCAGAGTCCTGACCTAAATCTGAGGATGGACTTGAAGAGTCTGATTCATTAAGTAGAGCAAAGCAGAAAAAAGGAGTAACTTTGCACTTGGGCAAAACCATGTTGCATTGGGGGAGGAGGTAAATTTACAATGTGGGGACAGATTTATAGTTGGGATAGGGCATGCCCTAGATCAATGTTACATTTCAGTGTACAAATAAAGCTATCAAGTATTTGTGTGCTACATGACAAAACAGCCAGTTTTTATCTTATGTGCAAAATAATAAACTAATTTGCACCCCTTACACTGTAACATGGTTTGTCCCAGAGAACATTTACTCCTTATTTTGCCTTACTTTTATTAATGACTCAGGCCCATTATCTCCATAATATCCTCAGTTACAATTCTGCATTTGCCTTCACATCTTTCAAAGTTAATATTAGTGAGTTATCTGTCCAATACATGGTGCTGTACATCCCTGAATAGGAAGCTGGCATCCAGATACTGCAGATACTCCAAGTCACGGCCATCTTTATACCCTCGATACTCAACAGGCTTAAAGTGACATTGTATGGCTAGGAATCCAAACGGTAATGTAACATCGATGAACGATTGTAACACTATGTTGCATCAAGTGAAACCTCTTGCACAGAGCCTAATGATGATGCACAAAGTCGAAAAACAAGAAAATGAAGATGTCCAAACATTAGGTCTAGACAGATTTGAGGTACGTATGGTGATATTTTGCGACAAGGCAAGTGATAAGCGTCGCTACAACACAACTGGCCACTGTTTGTACCACTGGTGATGGGGAACCTCCTTCATCGCGAGAACCAATGATTTATTCTAAACCTTTGCCCACTTCCTAGTGAAGTGGGCAGGATGGGAACCCTAATGACGCGATTCACGGCAAATCGTGTCTTTTTGCCCACCCCCCCCTCTCCCCCGACAAAATGACATTTCCACCGCGGGTGCAGGACCAAAATGACGCGATTGATCACGTTCTGCCCGACTCCTACCCTTGCGACACACACCCTGACTGGGATCTCCCAAGGCTTTTAATTTATTAAAGTTGGCAAGTATGAAGTAAATATAGAGTATAAAATAGATGCTGCTGCTTGTTCTCTGCTCCGCTGAAAACTACCCAGTGACAGAGGTTTATGTTCATACTTCTTCTGCCTGACAGTCATGGGAAAATGACTATGACTGAAGCCAATGGGGGTGAGCAACCACTGAATCTGTTCATGCCACTTCCTCCCACAAGTTACTCTACTCAGGCATGGTATTCAGAGTTCTACAGTTGTGTCACTGCTGACACATGGTATTCAGTGTAGTTCTACACTGTGTCACTCCTGACACAAGGTTACTTTCCTTAAGAAATGAGAGTCCATCAGGCGAGTGCATTACAGCAGTGTCAATAAATTCTGAATAGTCTCCTACCCAGACCATGGTTAAAGGGGCATCCAAGATTTTTGCTGTTGAGGGAGGGATAAAGGAAAAAAGAACTATACTATTGGACTTCTCATTTAATGTGTCCAGGTTACATCTTATGTTTGTCACTAGGTGGCGATATTTTCCCTATAAAAGCACAAGTATTTATTTTATTTTTTACATTTCGTGTCCCTAGTGATAAAAATACAAACGTATAATACCTATGTTTTTCTTTCTTTCAAACAAACGTAAGGTTCATACAAATATAGGCCTGATTCATTCATGTATGCAGCCTGCATACAACTGACGTTTTAAAGGTAAGCAAGGAGCTTGAGCGTAGTTCTGGCCATATTCAAATAGAAGCGGATCTCAAGGTACAATTCAATTTGTATCTGGCTAAGTACGCTCTGCCTAAACAGTACTTGCAATATGTTAACAGACAGAACATAGTGCAGGATACGTACATGCCTACGTGCAACATAATTTTTCCTTTAGAACGCATGCAAAAAAAGTTCTATGAAATAAATTACCAACTCATAGTACTATAATAATAAAAATATTTGTTTTAAATCTATCTATCTATCTATCTATCTATCTATCTATCTATCTATCTATCTATCTATCTATCTATCTAGGCCTTCCGCAGGATGGATTTGGTTTGTTTGTATGGTCGGTTATGCTTTTGGACAACCCTGCCCCAATTGGCATGAAACCAACTCCTGGTCCAGTTGGATCCTAGCCAGGTTCTAGGAGGTTTACGGTCCAGGTTGGAACTCCGGTAGTGTACGCTGGGAAGATCTTTGATTTGTGGAGCCTGTTCTGAGCCTTCCACTGGTTGGATTTGGAAGAAAACGTCACAGACTGGTAACATTGGATCCCAGAAGACATATTAGGGGCTTACTAGAGGGTAGAGGTCTGGGTGAGACCTTCCGTTGGTGTTTGTTGGCCAGAACTTTGACCCGGGGAAGTCTGTTCTGGGCCTTCCACTGGATGGGTTTGGTTTCTTTGACTGTCCGGTTGTGTTTTCGGACACCCCTGCACCAATTGCGATGAAAGAAACTCCTGGCTAGGATCCAGTTGAATCCTAGAAAGGTTGTAGGAGGTTTTGGGTCTCGGTTGCAACTTTCGTCTGTGTATGCTGGGAAGATCTTTGATTTGGTGAGCTGTTCTGAGCCTTCCACTGGTTGAATTTTGACGAAAACTTCACAGACTAGTAACATTGGATCCCAGAAGGCATTCTAAGGGCTTACCTAAGAGTAGAGTTCCCGGTGAGACCTCCCACTGGTGTTTGCTGGCCAGAACTTTGACCCTGGGAGTCTGTTCTGGGCCCTCCACTGGATGTATTTGGTTTGTTTGACTGTCCGGTTATGCTTTCAGACAGCCCTGCACCAATTGGGGTGAAACCAACGCAAGGTTGTCCAGTTGGATCCTGGCCAGGTTTTAGGGAGGTTAGGGTCCTGGTTGGACCATTCATTGGTGTTTGCTGGGCAAAACTTTGACCCATGAAACCTGTTCTAAGCCTTCCACTGAATGGATTTGGACGGAAACTTCACAGACTGGTAATATTGGATCCCAGAAAACATACTAGGGGTTTAAAGTCCTGGTCGGACATCCCGTTGGTGTACACTGGCCAGATCTTTGTCCCAGGAAGCCTGGTGTGGACCTTCCACTGGATGAATTTAGATGATATTTAATATAAAAACAAAGATGTCACTGGGCAGCCACCTCATGGGTGTGTTGGAAGAGCTGCTAAGCTGCTAATTATTTTTTAAATGTTGACAGTTACATCCAACTCATTGATAACTTAATAACTTGAAGATTTAAACCCAGGCAAGGCCGGATACTATTTGGCCTCACAGTAAGGCTGTTCCGACTCAGATGAGGCTGACTCAAGTTTTGTGCTTCTCATGAGTACGCTTGGTTTCACCAGGGCCGGTGCTAGGGTCCGTGGCGCCCTAAGCACATTTTCAAAATCGGCGCCCCCACCCTGCACACTTACAAAATAGTGTGTAAGTGTGCAGGGTGGGGGCGACCATTTTGAAAATGTGCGTCTTTTCTTACCTTAACTTGCCTCCTCTCTGCTCCCCTCCACTCACTGACACTGTCGGGCCGTGATGATTATGTCACGGCCGACAGTCAGTCAGTGAGTGGAGGGGAGGAGATGGAGCAGAGAGGCGGCGGTGGTGAGCAATACTCCCTCCCCCCCTCCCTGTGGATGTATCTGAAGCTGTGCGGCAGCCGTGAAATGTATGGTCAGCGGTCGCCGCACAGTTTTAAAGAAATTTTTAATCTCCAGAGCCCGGCGCCCTCCAGAGCCCGGCGCCCTAGGCAACTGCCTAACCTTGCCTAATGGGAGCGCCGGGCCTGGGTTTCACCCATATCATTTGCATCCACCGCAGTCAAGTGTAAATGCCGACTGATAGTAATGACAGACACAGCATAGCCTTTGCATTAAAAAGTTACATGTATGTGTGCCATTGGATATCACAGAATAACAACTAAAATAAACTATAAAAACGCACTAAATAAACAGAACGCATTGAAAGCATCTATATGCAATTAATGTTAAAAAAAATTCTAAAAAAAGATTTGAAAATAAATATTTCTATAAATGATAATTCTGTTAAGAACAGTTCTTTTATTTTATTTTATGTTAAATAAAACTCTTTTCATGTGTTCTGATGTGAGCTTTTCTTGTACGTACGCATGTGCATATCCTGCAGTCTTTTCTCCGTACCCATGTACATCAAGTACCATTTAGGTAGAGTATACTTACATTTCCGTTTGAATCTGCTGTATTCTGAGATCTATTTGGATTTGAATATAGTTAAAAGTATACATGGAATGTATAATAATTCCTTGATAAATATATCACTTGTGTTGATGAGAACATACACATTGTTATGTCCCCATTTTAAATTGTGTGTTCATGCATGCAAAGAAAGATGGGGATCAGTCACAACATTAAAACCACCTGTCCCCCAAAACAGCTCTGACCCATCGAGGCATAGACTCCACAAGACTTCTGAAGGTGTCTGAGGTATCTGGCACCAAGGTGTTAGCCGCAGATCCTTTAATTCTGGTAGGTTAATTGACTGCTATTAAATTTCCCTTAGTCTCTCTCGGTCTGTGTGTGGGTGTGTATGTTAGGGATTTAGATTGTAAGCTATAATGGGGCAGGGACTGATGTGAATGTGTTCTCTGTACAGCGCTGCGGAATTAGTGGTGCTACATAAATAAGTAATTGATAATGATAATTCCTATAAGTTGCGAGGTGGGTCCTCCATGGTTTGGACATGTTTTTCCAGCACACCCCACAAATGCTCAATGGGATTGCGATCTGAGGAATTTGGAGTCTAACTCAACACCTTGAACTTTTGCCATGTTCCTCAAACAAAAAACAGGGCTCTTTGTTCTGCTGAAAGAGACCACTGCCATCAGGGATACCGGTGCCATGAAGGAGTGTTCTTTATCTGTAACAATGTTTAGGTAGGTGGTAACGGTCAAAGTACCATTCACATGATTGCCAGGACCCAAGATTTCCCAGCAGAACATCTCCCAGAGCATCACACTGTCTCCACCGTCTTGCCTTCTTCCCATAGTGCCATCTCTTCCCAAGGCACACACGTCTGGCCATCCACATGACGTAAAAGAAAATGTTATACATCAGACCAGGCCACCTTCTTCCATTGCTTCATGGTCCAGTTCTCTCCCTCCTGTGCCCATTGTGGACAGGGCTCAGCATGGCCACGCTGATCTGTCTGTAGCTATGCAGTCCTATGTACAGCAAGCTGCAATGCACTATGTGTTCTATAATAGCCAGCATTTTCTTTTTCAGCAATTTTTAATACAGTAGCTTTTTTGTAGGATTGGACTAAATGGACTAGCCTTCACTCTCCACGTGTATCAATGAGCAATGTTCGCCCATGACCCTGTTGCCGGTTCACTGGTTGTCCTTCCTTGGACCTCTTTTGGTAGGTGCTTACCACTGCAACACTCCACAAGAACTGTCGTTTTGGAGATGCATTGACCCAGTCATCTAGCCATCACAATTTGGCCCTTGTCAAAGTCGCTCAGATCCTTACGCTTGCCCATTTTTCCAAATTACAAAACATCAGCTTCAAGAACTGACTGTTCACTTGCTGCCTAATATATCGCACCCCTTGACAGGTGCCATTGTAACAAGATAATCAATATTATTCACTTCACTTGTCTGTGGTTTTAATGTTGCTGCTGATCGGTGTAGATTGTTAGCTCCACTGAGGCAGCGACTGATGTGGATGATTAAATATTCTCTGTAAAACTATTCATAATGTGTAGGTGCTACTTAAATAACTGTTTATAACAATAAATGTATCAGGGTAATATATTTATTAATTTAACCCATACAACCAGTTGATATAACATGGTAAAAAATATCTATGTAAATATCACAGTTCTGCCAGAAAATAATTGAGATATCATAGAGAGAGACGGGATCGTGTTTGTGGGTCAGTCTGACCCAGGAGTGACGTGACATTAATGATAGTGGAGTTTATTGTACTAAATTACACATAGGTTTTGATAATTATTACCTACCATCTGGAGTGTGTGATAGTTATATTTAAATAAGACATTTAACTCATGGGTTTCTATAAATATTAGGAGTTTAAGGACGCTTTTCCCAATAGTTACTTTACGGCGTTCCACTACCCTGAAGACATGTTGATGTCCCTGGCTGTGTCACTGGTGCTTATTCTACAGACCACTCAGATTTCTGCTTTTATTATTTCTGTTGATAATGGGGCAGAATGGGGCAAATGGGGTGAAATGGAGAAATGTCCTCATGGCTCGGTGGCCAAGGGCTTCAGTTTAAAGGTGAGTTATCTAATATGACGCTAAAAATACTTATTTTAATAAGTCAAACAGCAGCTTGTCATACACCAAACCATTCACTAGATCCTCAAAAGATAACACACAATTTGGACAGTCCTTTCAAGGCACTATTTAGACCTTCATCACAATTTTTTCATATACAAGGGCCATTGTTGCAGGTCTTAGCCTATCTCAGCTGACTTCATGCTGTCTGTAAATGTTCGGACATGTCTAAAATATGTAATATAACCTGCTTAATTGTTTTGTTTGGCCCCTAGCAGCATAAGAGCAAGAGGGGGTGCATAAATTATTAAAACTAGTTCAGTAACTCCGGACACAAAACCTACTTGTGTAAATATTATTGTGATGTGTTTTGCTGCAGCTGATACAGTGTTGAGGTGCCACAGGATGGACATGGGATGACCCTATGTCAAAGAAGTATTATTTTGGGGAACAGAAAATAATGGAACAATTGCATTAATCTGTTATTTAGGTGCAACCTCCCCAGGGTACTGGAGATGACACGGCCGTGAATGGGGTACGACTGCATTGTGTTAGATGTAAGCACCCCCATAATGAGACAACCATCACCTCAGATGTTGCACCGTGAGTCTATTTATTCATAAATGTCATGTCTATGTGTATGTAAATCCAGTTACCGTTTCCGTCTTTTTCGAACTACAACCCACGCTCTCTTATTCGTATGTTGCAGTTTCATCAAAATAAAGCAAAACTGTACTATACTACTGTGAGGAAACGGCTTGTTACTGGACTGAGAACTTTGTATTCATCACCCGTTTCTCACGGTTTAATGTACTTTTTAATCCTTGGCCCAGTCTAAAGCTAAGGGTGGTATCCTCACAACTACATATATGTAGTTCCCAAGAACATTGATCGAAAATTCTTCCGTTACCAAATATAACTGACCTCCTATCATCATCTGTTTATATAGCTCTACTAATTCCGCAGCGCTGTACAGAGAACTCATTTACATCAGTCCCTGCCCCATTGGAGCTTACAGTCTAAATTCCCTTAACATACACAGTGAGAGAGACGAAAGTGAACTTAAGAGCAGCCAGTTAACCTTCTAGTATGTTTTCTTTGGAGTGTGGGAGGAAACAGAAGCACCCAGAGGAAACCCACAAGGGGAGAAAATACAAACTCCACACAGATAAGGTCATGGTCGGGAATCAAACTCATGCCCGCAGTGTTGTTAAGCAGGAGTGCCATCCACTAAGCCACAGTACTCCTATCCCTGCTTCTACTGATAAGACCACTAATACCCCCTCTAACAGTACCTTATAATTTTGAATGATTCCATAAAAAGACCGTTTACAGCTCCCCCTATTACTCCATATAACTTCTCCCTGGAACTTATCTTATTACTCTATATAACTTCTCCCTGTAACTCCCCCTATTACTACATATAACTTCTTCCTGTAACTCCCCCTATTATTACATATAACTTCTTCCTGTAACTCCCCCTATTACTACATATAACTTCTTCCTGTAAGTCCTCCTATTACTCCATATAACATCTCCCTGTAACTCCTCCTATTACTCCATATAACTTCTCCCTGTAACTCCTCCTATAACTCCATACAACCGCTCCCTCAAATGAAAGTGATAATCCACCCAACACTCATCTTGCTACTCTTTACAGGTGGGGAAACTGGACAGAACCTCAGTGGTGTAACTTTGGTGTCCTCTCTAAATTCATAATGCGGGTGGAAGGAGACCAGGGAAGAGGAGATGACACTGCTGTTGACAACATCAAGTTTCAGTGCTCTGATGGGAAAGAAATGGAAGGACCTTTCATCTTGTGGGGCCAGTATGGGAAAGCATGGAGCGAGAGCTGCACAAATGGGATTTCTGGCCTCAAAACAAAAGTACAGGGTAAAGAGCAAGATGGGGTGGATGACAACACAGGTCTAAACGATGTCCAGTTTTACTGCAGTAAATCTGCAAACGATTAACTAAACTTTATGAGATGCACTACTCTGACAAACCATTTAACGAGTGGTTCCAAAATAAAGTGATATGCAGTAAAACATGAATTTGAAGATGATGTGTTGTGATAGCTCTTATAGGTGTAACATGTTTTGTTTTTCATACTTGGGTAATAAATAGAGCTGAATAAACCAAGATGGACAATAATTATTACTAGATAACACCGTCCAAACTATACAGTGGTTTGAACCAAGATTTTTTCCGTTTTTGCTTTGAATTAACCATTAAGAATGTTGGGAAGTCACATGAGTTCCAATCTAGATTGTATCCATTTGCAAAGTTAGTGCAGAGAGCCAATGGGGAAAGGTTGTTCTTATTGACCAGACTGAGTCTCATTGTTACTATTACATTTCTAGTAACGTGATTTAGTGCTTGACCTCAAATCATGAGAGCAGCATTTGTGTTCAGAGGCAACGGTGAAGAAGGAGTTGTCTAAGAGTAGGTGGCAGATCTGGGGCCGTGTTTGGTTTGGTCAACTTTATCCGCCCATGTTTCCTACCCTCCTGTTTTTCTGAAATGGGGGACTTATGGGGAATTTCGTAATTATGTGGTTATAGACAGACCTACAGCCTCAGAAAGAGGTGTCTGTAATAGCTCAGAGGTGAAGTTCCATCTCACCAAGCATGCACAAGTTAGGAGGGCTCTGTGGAGTAACCCTGGTCCCCTCAGAGCAATACCTCCATGTTACAGGCTCTTAGTCGATGGCTGGCTGCACCCCTATTACTACCGCACTGTGGCACACTTCAGAATAAGGTTCACACCGAGACAGGTATACCAAGGATTATACAAAGAGTCTACTCATATAACCTTAATCTACACCACATAAAAAGTGTGCAACCAATCAGATCCTCTTCTCACAAATATAAACCCCACTGCATCCAGGTTATCTAAGCTACCCCAGGATGGAGGTAGCTATTTCCTCCAATGCTATATTCCCAGACGCCTTACCACCACAAAGTGGCGGCTAGATTCCTGTATCCTCACTTTCAGCAAGAACACGCATTATCGTAGTCTCAGACATGGGTAATCTTGGATACTTCCCAGAATCCCTTGCATCCAATCCTCTTCACAGGAAGTGCTATGATCAAAATAATGTCTGGTCACATCTACAGATGTGAGTGGTCACAGTGTAGTGAGGTTGCGACCAGAGTATGAGACTATTAAACACTGCTTGGTTATGCATCACTGGAAAATAATTCCAGCATGAAATAATGCTCATATATGCGTAAATAACCACTATGATCAATTAATTCATATGCAATGGTCTGTAAAGGAACACAGTAAATGGTTATTATAGTCCCATAGCAAATGCAAATAAATCTGTAAGTTCACATATGTCAATTAATATTGATTAACACTTGTACTGTCTTTTTCCTTTCATTTCTTTTAAGGGAAATAAAAACAGATATTGTTCCTTTACATATGTGAACTTGAGGATATATTATATGAGCATTATTTAATTTTGGAATTAATTTGCAGTTACAAATAGTAGCAGATATTTCACCGATTATATTGTACTATATTTATTTGCAGAATGGACAGTGCTTAAAAGTCTTCTACTCTGGGCACAACCTCTGTACACAAGGACCACTCACTTCTGTAGATGCGACCAGTCATTATATTGATCATAGCACTTTACTATTAATATTATACTGAGGTTATCAACACTATACTTATACATAATTTACATAGAATTAGTTGAGTGTGAGTGTATTTGTGTTTCCACTCTTCATGTAATGTTAACCTGCTTCCATCTTTTTAATTAATAAAAGGTGGTATATTATTATTACCATTTATTTATATAGCGCCACTAATTCCGCAGCGATGTACAGAGAACTCATTCACATCAGTCTCTGCCCCATTGGAGCTTACAGTCTAAATTCCCTAACACACACAGACCAGGGTCAATTTGTTAGCAGCCAATTAACTTACCAGTATGTTTTTTTGGAATGTGGGAGGAAACCGGAGCACCCAGAGGAAACCCACACAAACACGGGGAGAACATACAAACTCCTCACATATAAGGCCATGGTTGGGAATTGAACTCATGACTCCAGTGCTGTAAGGCAGAAGCGCTAACCACTTTGCCACCTTGCTGCCCGAAGTGTAATCAATTGTGTATTTAAAGTTGATTGATTGAATTTTTTATACCATTATTTATTAATTTTAAAGGTGGAAGCAGGTTAACATTACATGAAGAGTGTTAATGGACCCCCTCAGCACCTCTACCCCCCTCCCCCTCCATTCCATCTGTTCTTACTGGAATTATTTAATTAACTTTTCAGCTTCTCTTCTGTTCTTCTTCTGTGCATCTCTTGTCAGCTTTTTCTTCTCAAACCACCGCTATCCTGGCTCCTCTCCGCTCCTCTCAGTCCACTGATAGTGTTGTGATGTCACCACACTGCAAGGAGTAGGTATTCTGGGCAGTGTCGGACTGACCCACAGGACTACCGGAAAAATCACCGGTTGACCCCTCTGCCTTATGGCCACACACCCTTCTAGAAGTGGGTGGAGCCCATTCAGCTCACATGTTCGGTATCCCTGCTGCCGTCCCCGGCGTCCCTGCTGCTGTGTGTATAGAGTTCATCTCGTCTGCTTGTTATAAAACTTTGTAATCATTCTCACTGCTGGCCTGGTGTGGAGAGTTCCCCAATCACCATCCTGATATCACCCGTGTTACACGCAGTACGTGTGCCCAGATCCTGCCAGCGTGTTAGACAGAGGAGCGTGTGCCTGCTGGAAGACCAGGTCCAGGGATTCTTGTCAGATATTTCCAGATAAGGTTTGACCACAGGGAACAGTTCCCCCTACGCACATCAGACTTCTTGTCAGTAAGTGTGTTACACACAAACTGTCTGAGCATGAGCGGAATAATAAAGGGAATACTCGTAGAATATTTAACTTAAACCAGGAATTAATGAATGGCTGCTGAACATACGTATCCTGTCATCCAGCCGGCAGCCACGTTCTGGATGATCGGCGTCCCTGCTGCTACAGATGACTGGCTGCAGTCATCTTTCAAATGCGATCGCAGCTGCGATCATGTGACCTGCCCCCTCCTCCTCCTGTCAGCTGACTGTCTTATGCTCCCGCCGCCGCTGAAGGACTAAGGAGCAGAGGCTGCGTCAATCAAAATATGGGTAAGTAGATTTTCTTATTTTTATTTAATATTATTGGATATGTCTTTTAATTTCCTCCAAATTCCAGGACTTTCACTTGACACAGAATTATCTTATATATATATCCTCCATCTGTTCTCTAGCTACTGGGTAAGCAGGGACTTACTGCAGAGAATATATATATATATATATATATATATATATATTAGTGTGTGCGCGAATTGAGAGTGAACTATTCCATGGCATATGTGAATTGGGGGGGCACTATTGAGGGTATAATTTGAATTGGGGACACTATTGTGGGCATAATATGAATTGGGGACAGTATTACATGGCATATGTGAATTTCGGGTACTACTGTGTGGCATAACATTGTTTGGGGCACTACTGTGTGGAGTAACATTGTTTGGGGCACTACTGTGTGGCATAATATTGTTTTGGGGGCACTACTATGTGGCATAGGGGGGCTGCCTATCTATACTACACTATAGTGAGGGGGGGCTGCCTATGCTAAACTATAATTAGAGGGGGCTGCCTTTGCTAAACTATAAGGAGGGGGGCTGTACAGAGAACACTATAGGGAGGGGGTGATGGGACCTTTAATTTAAGGCTGGGGTGGTTTGGGTCTATAATTGAATGTAGGGCTCAGTGTGGGGAGGAGGGCTATCTATTAAATGTGAATATTAATATTTAATATGGGAAATGGATGTATTAAACGTAAATGCTATTAATTTCTTGATGGGGTTGTTTGGAGGGAGGGTAATAGGTTTATTTATTAAATGGGAATAGTATTAATTTAATGTTGGGGTCGGTTGGAGGGAAATAGATCTATTTATCAAATGTGAGTACTATTACTTTAATGTTGGGGCTGGAGAGAGGCCTATTTATTAAATGTGGGTGCTGTTGATTTAATAGCGGGGATGGTTGGTGTTTTCTAAATGTATCCATTATTTTTTCCAAATAGGACCCTCAACATTCCAGGATACAGACAAGCCGCAACTAAAGAAACCAGAAGCCAAAAGGTAAAAGTGACAACAACAGGTAGGACAGTCTGTCAAATGTCTAGTACAAGCTTAGCTAACCTGTGGCTCCCCAAGTGTTGTGAAACTACAAGTTCCAGCATACCCTTCCAGCAATAAACTGTTATATATTGGCAAAGCATGCTGGGGCTTGTAGTTTCACAACACCTGGAGTGCCACAGGTTAGCCAAGCCTGGTTTACTGGAACAAATGGGAACAATCCCAATTTTTGGTGACTGTTCTACCCAATCTAAGGGGCAGGTCAAGACTGTGTACTCTATATACACACTGCATTCTTTATATACTACACTATGGTACTAGCTGTCCTTCGTGAGCTGACCACTCCCCCTCTAGTGTCTGGTCCCGCCTCTATGATGGCCGGCCACACCCCCACTGGTGGGCCCCTAGCGTTGCAGTCCCCCGGTGGGCCCTTCATGCCCCAGTCCGACACTGATTCTGGGTAAAAAATCATTACTCATCACAGCATTTAGTCAACCATATATACCAAATCTGACTGAAATCTTTATTTAATGGTTCAAGAAAATGGTCAAAAGACCTTTAAGTGGTATGAAAAAAAGTACTATTTATAAAGATACTATCCGTTTGCAAAAATAGTTTCACATAATTATATTTGTAATACAAATTATTTTTCTAAACATTTTACAAGGCAGCTCTGTCTACAAACAGACATTAAATATAATTTTCTTCCACATTATAGGAACGGTATTTTGTGAAAAACAAATCAAATGATAGTTTAAATTAAAACTCGCAATAAAGGTTTAGAGAACACAAAACAAATACATATGTGTACTGGGTCTCCCAGAAAAAGACCTGAGGGTAAATGTATTAAGGAGCGATTTTTGCAAATCGTCAATATTCAGCGACTTTAACAGCGAAAATTAAAACGGCAATGTGTTTAAAGGCAATATTTGAGATTTGCAAAAATCGCTCCTTAATTCATTTACCCCGTGAAGTCCCTGGTCTGTAATTTTTCTTGCATTTGGGCCCAAACCAAAGAAAATTTAGCAAAGATGTCTCTTTGTTACAAAAAGCTGCCGCCCACAAACGGCGACCAGTACCAGTACTACAAGTTGGAGACACAGTTTGATTATCCCCCAAGAATCTAAGACTCCGGGTTCTTACCATAAAACTGGCTTCTTGTTTTATTGGGTCTTACTGGGCTTCACAAGATATCAATCCTGTGACATTTAAAGTTGAGTTACCTCCTTCCTTCAGAACCCACAAAGTATTCCTTATTTCCTTGTTGAAGCCACTGTTGCTAAATAAATTATTTAAGGGCCTGTCCATCCCCCTCCTATGTAGACCCAGTTTGGAGAAAATATTGAAGTCAAACAGTTATTGGATTCCCGGATTTCCAAAGGAAGACTTCAATTCCTAGTTGATTGGAAGTGTTGTGGTCCCTAAGATTAATAGTAGGTTAATGCTAAGGCGGTTCATGCGCCCCAACTTTTGGCCAAACTCTAGAAAACTTTTCCTCCAAAAAGTAAAACTTGGGCGAATTATGGGCACACCCTTAAGAGGCTTATACCACTATCAAGAAAGAGAGCCTAGTCCTCGTGTGAGTGCTTAAAAAACTCCAGCCCTATCTCCACAGCCATGAGTTCTTCGTAGTCACTGACCATAATCTGCTCAGCTGGCTTCACCAGACTGCTGAGGACAACATGCAACTGCTTTGGTGGAGCATGCCATTAAAATATTTTAGCTTTACCATCTCTCACAAAAAGGAATAAATAACTATTCAATGGAGATAGCTTGTCCAGACAGGAGGAGCCAGACAAGACCTGTGATCCACCACTTACCCAGAAGTAGGGCATTTGGACTCCGATCACATTTCAGAATGTGAAGAATGCCATGAGAGCGGGGTTCTGGGCCATTATAATAAAGCACCCCTTCTTGTTGGTAGAAAGTCTGTTACTGTTTAGTTTACAACATGTTAATTTATGTGTGTCCTCATCATCAGCTATTTATATAGTGCCACTAATTCCACAGTGCTGTATAGAGAGCCCAATCACATCAGCCCATGCCCCATTGGATCTTACAGTCTAATTCCCTAACATACACACAGACACACACACACACACACACACACACACTAAGATCAATTTAATAGCACACACACACACAGACAGAGGGAGACTAAGATCAATTTAATAGCAGCCAATTAACCTACTAGTATGTTTTATTTGGAGTATGGGAGGAAACCGGAAAGCCACGGAAGCAGAGGGTTGTTGACATTACACCAGGAATCAATTT
The DNA here is from genome assembly GCF_038048845.1 of Mixophyes fleayi. Classification (NCBI taxonomy): domain Eukaryota; kingdom Metazoa; phylum Chordata; class Amphibia; order Anura; family Limnodynastidae; genus Mixophyes; species Mixophyes fleayi. The sequence continues at coordinate 18,518,443 of NC_134405.1, forward strand.
CTGCCCTACTTTTGGATGTTTGTGTCCCACATGCATTATTTTACATTTTGATGTATCAAATGTAAGATTCTAAACTATAATATATTCCTGTATTTTCTTTAAATAGCTATGCATTTGACTTGTTCATGTTTATCATCTGCAAAAAGGCATTCCACTACAATCTATTAAATATCTCCATTAATCAAGCTTCATGACTTGGCTTGGTGACATCACAATATGGCGTAGCATCTACTCAGTTATGTAGCTAGTTAGGTTAAAGAAGACATTGAGGAATGCAAGTAACCCCACAGTGTGACACAGTGACAGAACGACGATGGATGCTGGGGCTGTGCGCCACCAGTAATACATCCTTATCTTTATGGCTAGAGATACCATTTTTTGTATGACAGACATCTAATCAACATGTACATCAAGTTAATGAATTGCACTATACCACCTCTGCAGTCATTGCCAAACTTCTTCCTTCAGTAAAATGTTGACTATGCCGGCATAAGGCAGATCATGTCACCAGCACCTTACTAAATCCACAATAGGTCAATGAGTATTCTTGCGGTTTGTAGCTATAATCTACTAAAAAACTGATTATAGACAGATTTTCTATACACGTATTCCTCTACCCATGTTCTTGGAAAAGAGTATAGACGCTCGAGCATTATACATCATCAGCTCTATATTAAATATCCAGGGTAAAAAATATTTTGAACCATATCAACATCAATAACAGTACATACATATATATATATATATATATATATATATATATATATATATATATATATATAAAATATGTTTTTTGTTTCTGTCAAATTATATAAGAATCCTTATTATTATTGACCTTTTATATCCACAAGTGTTAAACTGCCCTTTGGATACTCACTTATTTTAATATTTCACTTTTTATGTTGTTACGCTGTTACGTTTTATGGGTATAGAACAAAAGCTAGGTGGCAATTGTGTTTCGTTTTTTTTTGTCCTTCATAGCAATATAGAGAATTCTATGACTGTCTCTAAGTGGGGGGTTATAATCTTAAATATTCTGTAGATCCACATATAGATTTATATCCTCTAGGTAGTAGTGCCCCATAACATGTAGTAGTCATTCTCTCTTTTCTAGTATTATAGCACATATGTATACATTTACTACAGAGGGAGCAACCTACATATTATACCAATCAATACTGGTCTGAATATTCTACAGGGATTATACACAGTACTAGCTGAAGTGCACGGCATTGCCTGGGTTTAAATCTTCAAGTTATTAAGTTATCAATGAGTTGGATGTAACTGTATACATTTTGAAAATAATTAGCAGCTTAGCAGATTTTTCAAAAGGTGAGGTGAGTGCACAGTGTCATTTTTCCATTTATATTAAATATCATCTAAATCCATACAGTGGAAGGCCCAGAACAGGATACCTGGGTCAAAGTTCTGGCCAGTGTACACTAACGGAAGGTCCAACAGGGACCTTAATCCCCTAGTATGTCTTCTTGGATCCAATGATACCAATCTGTGAAGTTTTCATCCAAATAAATCCAGTGGAAGTCTCAGAACAGGCTCAGTGGGTTAATGTTCTATGCAGTGCACACCAACGGGAGGTCTGACTGGGACCCTAACCCCCCTAAAACTTGGCCAGGATCCAACTTGACCACCTTGAGTTAGTTTTAACCCAATCGGTGCAGGGGTGTCTGAATGCATAACTGAACAGACAAACAAACATAGAAACCAATGAATTTTATATATAAGATGTCATCGAAATCCATCCAGTGGAAGACCCAGAACAGGCTTCCCGGGACAAAGTTTTGCGAAGTGTACACCAATGGGAGGACTGTATGGGACCTCAGCCCCTTAGTATATCTTCTTGGATCCAATCTTATCAGTCTGTGAAGTTTTCAGCCAAATCCATCCAGTGCATGACTCAGAACAGGCTCCGTGGGTCAAAGTTATTCCCAGCACACACCAACGGGAGGTCCGACCGAAACCCTAAGCCCCTAAATCCTGGCCAGGATCCAACTGGACCACCTCTTTTTGGTTTCATCCCAATCGGTGCAGGGGTGTCGAAGATAAAAAGGCTTCCTGGGTCAATGTTTTTCCCAGCGTACACTACCGGGAGTTTCAACTGGGACCCGAAAACTCCTAGAACCTGGTTAGAATCCAACTGCATCACCTTGAGTTGGTTTAATCCGAATCGGTGCAGGGGTGTCCAAATGCATGACGGGACAGACAAACAAACCAAATCCATCCAGTGGAAGGCCCAGAACAGACTCCCTCAAAGTTCTGTCCAGCGTACACCAACAGGAAGTCCGACCAGGACCCTAACCCCCTTAAAACCTGGCCAGGATCCAACTGGATCACCTTGCCTTGGTTTCATTCCAATCGGTGGAGTGGTATTGAAGATATTCACCTACAAACAAACAAGTTTTTCTTTCATACAGTCATGGTCAAAAGTTTTGAGAATGACACAAGTATTGGTTTTCACAAAGTTTGCTGCTTCAATGTTTTTAGACCTTTTTGCCAGATGTTGCTATGGTATACTGAAGTAAAATTACAAGCATTTCATAAGTGTCAAAGGATCTTATTGACAATTATATTAAGTTTATGCAAAGATCAATATTTGCAGTGTTGGACCTTCATATTGAAGACTTCTGCAATTCAGCTTCTGGGCAACATACTGACTGATGGCCGCCCATTCTTGCCTAATCAATGCTTGGAGTTTGTCAGAATTTGTGGATTTTTGTTTGTCCACTTACAACTTGAGGATTGACCACAAGTCTGGGGAGTTTCCTGGCCATAGACCCAAAATTTCATTGTTTTGATCCCCGATCCATTTAGCTATCACTTTTGCATTATGGCAAGGTGCTCCATCATGATGGAAAAGGCATTGTTTGTCACCAAACTGTTCTTGGATGGTTGGGAGAAGTTGCTCTTGGAGGATATTTTGGCACCATTCTTTATTCATGGCTGTGTCCTTAGGAATAATTGATTCCACTCCCTTGGCTGAGAAGCACCTCACACATTAATGGTCTCAGGATGCTTTACTATTGGCATGACACAGGACTGATGGTAGCGCCACCTTTCATTCTCCTTACAAGCGTTTTTCCAGATGCCCCAAACAATCTGAAAGGGGATTCATCAGAGAAAATGAACTTACCCCAGTCCTCAGCAGTCCAATCCCTGTACCTTTTGCAAAATATCAGTCTGTCTCTGAAGCTTTTACTGGAGAGAAGTGGCTTCTTTGTTGGCCTTCTTGACACCAGGCCATCCTCCAAAAGTCTTCGCCTCACTGTTCGTGCAGATGCATGTACACCTGCCTGCTGCCATTCCTGAGCAAGCTCTGTACTGGCGGTGCCTCGATCCCACAGCTGAATCAACTTTAGGAGATGGTCCTGGCACTTTCCGATAAATGGTTGTTTTAGGTGTAATCTTACTAGCAACAATATTCTTGCCTGTGAAGCCCTTTTTGTGCAAAGCAATGATGACTGCACATATTTCCTTGCAGATAAACATGGTTAACAGAGGTAGAACTATGATTTCAAGCACCAACCTCCTTTAAAGCTTCCAGTCTGTTATTCTAACTCAATCAGCATGACAGAGTGATCTCCAGCCTTGTCCTCATCAACACTGTCATCTGTGTTAACGAGATTATCACTGACCTGATGCCAACTGGTCCTTTTATGGCAGGGCTGAAATGCAGTGGAAATGTTGTTTTTGGGATAAAGTTAATTATCATGGCAAAGAGGGACTTTGAAATGAATTGCAATTTATCTGATTACTCTTTAGGATATTCTGGAGTATGTGCAAATTGCCATCATAAAATCTGAGGCAGCAAACATTGTGAAAACCAATTCATGTGTCATTCTCAAAACTTTTGGCCATGACTATGATTATTAGTTAAACAATTGGTACCATATAGTGCAGAGGGTCTCTCTACAGCCCTGTATGAAAAAGAAGGGTATAATTACAAATGTGTTGGGATTAACATTGCTGTCTCACAGTGCTGGAGTCAAGGTTTCGACCAAAGCTCTATCTCTGTGGATATGTATGTTCTCCCAGTACCTGCGTGGTTTTCTCTCGGGTGCTCTGGTGTCCTCCCACACTCTGAAGACCTATAGATGGGTTAATTTTAGTCAGAAGGCAATTAATCCTAGTGTATATGTGGTAGGGAAAACAGATTGTAAGCTACACTGGGGCAGGAACAGATGTGGATGATAAAATATTCTCTGTAAAGTAGGGATGTGCACTGGCGACTTTTGAGGTCTCGTGTTTTGTGTTTTGGATCTGGATTTTCGCGAAGTTTTGGGTTCGGATTTGTTTCGCAAAACACCTGCCGAAAGGTTTTGGTTCGGATTTAAGGTTTTGGATTCGGATTTTTTTTGAAAAAAAAATAAAATGTGTAAAAATCAAGTTTTTGGGCTTATTTTCACTCCTACGCTATTATTAACCTCAATAACATTCAATAACAATCATTTCCACTAATTTAAAGGCTATTCTGAACACCTAACACCTCACAATATTTTTTTTTTTTAGTACAAAACATTGCAACAAGGTATCTTTCTGGACTGCGTAGAGGAGTGTTCCCCACAATATAATTAAAAACCCATAAACTGGTCTGAATTACACCCAAAAATAGTATCTGGACTGCGTAGAGTAGTGGGCACTGGGCACCACAATAAAATATATAGAAAACCTTCAACAGGTCTGAATTACATCCAAAAATAGTATCTGGACTGAGTAGAGGACTGGCCACTGGCCACTGGCCACCACAATATAATATATAGAAAACCTTCAACATGTCTGCATTACACCCAAAAATAGTATCTGGACTGCGTAGAGTAGTGGGCACTGGGCACCACAATAAAAAATATATAGAAAACCTTCAACAGGTCTGAATTACACCCAAAAATAGTATCTGGACTGCGTAGAGTAGTGGGCACTGGGCACCACAATATAATATATAGAAAACCTTCAACAGGTCTGAATTACACCCAAAAATAGTATCTGGACTGCGTAGAGGACTGGCCACTGGCCACCACAATATAATATATAGAAAACCTTCAACAGGTCTGAATTACACCCAAAAATAGTATCTGGACTGCGTAGAGTAATGGGCAATGGGCACCACAATAAAATATATAGAAAACCTTCAACAGGTCTGCATTACACCCAAAAATAGTATCTGGACTGCGTAGAGGACTGGCCACTGGCCACCACAATATAATATATAGAAAACCTTCAACAGGTCTGAATTACACGAAAAAATAGTATCTGGACTGCGTAGAGTAGTGGGCACTGGGCACCACAATAAAAAATATATAGAAAACCTTCAAAAGGTCTGAATTACACCCAAAAGTAGTATCTGGACTGCGTAGAGGACTGGCCACTGGCCACCACAATATAATATATAGAAAACCTTCAACAGGTCTGAATTACACCCAAAAATAGTATCTGGACTGCGTAGAGGACTGGCCACTGGCCACCACAATATAATATATAGAAAACCTTCAACAGGTCTGAATTACACCCAAAAATAGTATCTGGACTGCGTAGAGTAATGGGCAATGGGCACCACAATAAAATATATAGAAAACCTTCAACAGGTCTGCATTACACCCAAAAATAGTATCTGGACTGCGTAGAGGACTGGCCACTGGCCACCACAATATAATATATAGAAAACCTTCAACAGGTCTGCATTACACCCAAAAATAGTATCTGGACTGCGTAGAGTAGTGGGCACTGGGCACCACAATAAAAAATATATAGAAAACCTTCAACAGGTCTGCATTACACTGCACATACGGCTGCTCCTCCATCCTCTCCATCATATACATGTTGGAGTTTCAGCGTGTGAAAACCTCTTGTTTTTGATAATGACAGTGCATTTTGAATATTTTTCAATTTGCCCCACAACACTGAATGTACTTTATCTATGATACGCATCTATCTTTCTTGACTGCGTAGTGTGGTGGCCCCGGTACACAATTTGGTACCGAGGCCACAATATAATTAAAAGACCCTCCACGGGTCAGAATTCCACCAAAAAAGGGTATGGACTGCGTAGTGTGGTGTGCCCGGAACACAATTTTATACAGCACCAACAATATAATTAAAAAATTGGGCATCAACTGTCACCGTTGTTTAATATCTGATACACCTAAATATGGACTGCACAGTGGAGTGGCCCCGGTAGTAAATTTGGTGCCGGGGCCACAATACCTCCTCCAACTTCCAAGTGTAGTGTTTATAAAGACAGACAGCGTCGAAGTGTTATTTGTTGACTTTCTTAACCCTAAAATTGTCCCTGTTGCAAATATTCGTGCAATGGAGAGTTACTTTTTCATTGAAAGACTCAAGCTTTCAAGTGTAGTGTTTATAAAATATAAACAACAATACAGTAGTTTTAGAGCATGTCAAAAACCTCTTGTTTTAAATTATGACAGGGCATTTTACTTTTGGTTTAATTTCTTGAATTTGTTTAAATTTGGTTTTACTTTTTGAACATGGCAAATGACTGTTGATTGGTCATATAATGCAAAAAAAAAAGTTCCAAGATGGAATTGTCCTTGGGCCCTCCCACCCACCCTTATGTTGTTGAAATAGGACATGCACACTTTAACAAACCAATCATTTCAGCGACAGGGCCTACCAAACAACTTTGGCTGAAATGATTGGTTTGTTTGGGCCCCCACACCAAAAAAGCTATTCATCTCTCCCTGTACAGACTAAACAGGCTCTACTGAGGCAAGATGTCGTCCTCATCCTCAACCTCTGATTTCTCTCCCCCTACAGTGTGTACTTCCTCCTCATTACACATTATCAATTCGTCCCCGCTCGACTCCACAACCACAGGTCCCTCTGTACTATCTGGAGGGCAGTCCTGTACTTCATTGAGGAATTGATTATTCATTTTTATAAACATCATTTTTTCAACGTTATGAGGAAGCAACCTCCTTCGCCGCTCACTGACCAGGTTCCCCGCTGCACTAAAAACTCTTTCCGAGTACACACTGGAGGGGGGACAACTCAGGTAAAATAGAGCCAGTTTGTACAGGGGCTTCCAAACTGCCTTTTTTTCCTGCCAGTAACAATATGGACTGTCTGACATGTCTACTTGGATGGTGTCAGCAAAGTAATCCTCCACAATTTTCTCAATTGTGACAGCATCCAATGCAGCGAGAGTAGACATGTCTGCAATGGTTGGCAGGTCCTTCAGTCCGGACCAGATGTTATCAGCATCCCCGCCAGAGCCTCTTTTAGGAAAACTGAGCTTTTTCCTCGCAGCCATAGATGTGGAAGAAAATGAGGGTGGAGCTGTTGGCATGTCACGGTCCTCTTCAGAGAACAATCTCCTGACCAGCAGGTCTTTGCACCGCTGTAGACTTGTGTCTGCCAGAGACACAACATACGCTTTAAACCGAGGATTGAGCACGGTGGCCAGAATGTATTCCTCTGACTTTAAAAGAGTGACCACCCTCGGATCCTGGCAAAGCGTACGAAGGGCTACATCCACAAGAACTACATGCTTGGTGTAATCGCAATGGCTTACCAGCTCCTCCCTCACTTTCTCCAGCTGCTTCTGCAACAGCCTGATCAGGGGAATCACCTGACTCAAGCTGGCAGTGTCGGAACTGACTTCTCGTGTGGCAAGTTCAAATAGCTGCAGAACCTTGCACAACACGGAAATCAGTCTCCACTGCGCTTGACTCAGGCGCATCCCCACTCCTTTGCCTATGTCGTAGGTGGCTGGTAAGGCCTGAATGGCCTTTTGCTGCTCCTCCATCCTCTGCAGCATATAGAGGGTGGAGTTCCAGCGCATCACAACCTCTTGTTTGAGGTGATGGCAGGGCAGGTTCATGCTTTTTTGATGTGCCTCTAGTCTGCAGTAGGCACTGGCTGAATGCCGAAAGTTTCCAGCAATTTTGCGCGCCACCGCAAGCATCTCCTGCACACCCCTGTCACTCTTGAGGTAATGCTGCACCACCAAATTAATGGTGTGGGCAAAACATGGGACATGCTGGAAATTGCCCATATTTAATGCCCGCACAATGTTACTGGCATTGTCTGACACCACAAATCCCCATGAGAGTCTAAGTGGGGTAAGCCACTGGGAGATAATTTCCCTCAGTTTCTCTAATATGTTGTCAGCGTTGTGCCTCTTATTAAAGCCTGTAATACACAATGTTGCCTGCCTTTGCACGAGCAGCCATTTTGTAGATGCTGCTACTGATGCAGCTGTTGCTGTTGCTGCGGAAGGGGATGCATCTACCCAGTGGGCTGTCACAGTCATATAGTCCTTCGTTTGCCCAGAAACACTTGTCCACATGTCCGTGGTTAAGTGGACAGTGGGTACAACCGCATTTTTTAGAGCACTGAGGACACTTGATCGTACTTCTCTGTACATTTTTGGTATCGCCTGCCTAGTGAAGTGGAATCTCGTCGGGATTTGGTACCGGGGACACAATACCTCCATCAACCCTCTAAATCCCACTCCACTGATGGCGGACACCGGGCGCACGTCTAACACCAACATTGCAGTTACAGCCGCAGTTATACGCTTTGCAATAGGGTGACTACTATCGTATTTTGTGGTCATGGCAAACGACTGTTGGACGGTCAATTGTTTTGTGAAAGACTTAGCGGTCTTACGACTTCCCCTCTGGGAAGATGACCGACAAACAGCAGCAACAGCAGCAGTGGCAGTAGTAGGCGTACCGCTGCAGGATTCCTCAGATGAATCCCGTATTGAGGAGGACTCAGTCTGGCTGCTGACTTGGGCTGCAGGACTGAATCTGATGGAGATTGTGGAGGAAGTTGACGAGGAGGGTGTTGCTGGTGTGTATCCAACTGGACCACGGGATTTAGGTGTCCCTGTACCGATGATGGTCCTAGCCCCAGTTCCTGAACTAACCACTGAACTATGAAGGTTATTCAGGTGACGTATAAGGGAGGATGTTCCCTGGTGGGCAAGATCCTTACCCCTGCTTATTTGAGCTTTACATAAGCTACATATGGCCATACATTGGTTGTCTGGATTTGGATAAAAGAACTCCAGACCGAAGAGGTGCATTTTTTGGTCTTCTGACCAGGCATGACGATGGGCTTTTTCATCCCATGGACATCAGCTGTTTCCCCCCCCTGGTGCCTCATTTACAATAACCACATCACCATCCTCATCATCAAGTTCCTCCACAGCGCCAGCTACATCATCAATAGCCTCCTCCCGAGCCACCTCTTCCCGTACAGTGATGGGAAGGTCAGGCTTGACAACCACCAACACCCTTGGACTCGCCTTGGGGATTTGTGATAATTTCTCTTTAGAAGGCAGAGTTGTTTGCTGTTTTGTTGCTGACAGCATAACTCTCTTCAATTTTTTGTAGGGGGGGGGGAGGAGGAGGAGGGCTAAGATCCGTGGGTGAAGCTGAACCACTAGTCATGAACAAGGGCCAGGGCCTAAGCCGTTCCTTGCCACTCCGTGTCATAAATGGCATATTGGCAACTTTACGTTTCTCCGCAGATGATTTTAAGTTTCTCTTTTTGCTACTTTTTCTTAACTTGGGCTTTTTGGATTTTACATGCCCTGTACTACGAGATTGGGCATCGGGCTTGGAAGACGACGTTGATGGCATTTCATCGTCTATGTCATGACTAGTGGCAGCAGCTTCAGCATTAGGAGGAAGTGGGTCTTGATCTTTCCCTACTTTATCCTCCAAATTTTTGGTCTCCATGATATGTAGCACAAGATACTGCAGAATGTGTGAACTTGATAATATTGCAGTACCAATGGACTTATACTGCTGGATTGGTTTTGCAAATTTGGTTATAATTATTTTTTTTTATTTTTATTTTTTTTATAACTTTTTTTTATTTTTTAAAAACTTGGGAATAATCGGGAAATAACTATGCCCTTAGAAGCACAGAGCACAGGACACAGCACCACTGGACTGAACAGGACACAGCACAGGATCCAGCAGCACTACTGAACTCAGCAGGACAGAGTATACTGCAGAATGTGTGAACTTTGTAATATTGCAGTACCACTGGACTTTTACTGCTGAATGTGTGAACTTGGTAATATTTCAGTACCAATAGGCTTATACTGCAGGATTGGTTGTGCAAATTTTGTTGTAATTAAAAAAAAATTAAATTAGTTTTTTGTATTTTTTAAAAAAACTTTTTTTTATTTTTTTAAACACTTGGGAATATTGGGGAAATAACTATGCCCTTAGAAGCACAGAGCACAGGACACAGCACCACTGGACTGAACAGGACACAGCACAGGACCCAGCAGCACTACTGAACTCAGCAGGACAGAGCACAGGACACAGCACCACTGGACTGATACTGCAGAATGTGTGAACTCTGTATTATTGCAGTACTACTGGACTTTTACTGCTGAATGTGTGAACTTGGTAATATTGCAGTACCAATGGGCTTATACTGCAGGATTGGTTGTGCAAATTTTGTTGTAATTAAAAAAAAAAAAATTAGTTTTTTGTATTTTTTAAAATAACTTTTTTTTATTTTTTTAAACACTTGGGAATATTGGGGAAATAACTATGCCCTTAGAAGCACAGAGCACAGGACACAGCACCACTGGACTGAACAGGACACAGCACAGGACCCAGCAGCACCACTGACCTCAGAAGGACAGAGCACAGGACACAGCACCACTGGACTGAGCACAGCACAGCACAGCACAGCACAGAACTGAACAGCACGAGATATAGCAGGACAGAGGACCACCCAACACACCCTCCCTCTACCCTGGTCAATGCCCGAGTGAAGATGGCGGCGACTAGCGGGGAATTTATAGGATCCGAGTATCGCAAGATCCGACAACGGGATTATGAGTCAGAGCCTCAGTTTCAGATTTGAATTTGGCGCCAATACCCGGATCTGTCTCGGATCCGACTCAGATCGGCAACGTTCGGGTGGGCTCGAATTTCAGAAATCCGAGTGCGCTCATCTCTACTGTAAAGCAATTCATAATATAAAGTCCCTGTATAAATAACTGTTAATAATGATAAATGTAAAAGTGTAATATATTTATTCATTAACCTCTCACAGCCAGTTGATACAACATGGGAATAATTCTCTATGTAAATCTCAGAGTTCTGCCAGAAAATAATTGAGACATCATAGAAAGAGCCGGGATTGGTCAATGCTCGTGTTTGTGGGTCCACCTGACCCAGGAGTGAGGCGACATTAATGATAGTGGAGTTTATTGTGTTGAATTACACATAGATTTGGATAATTATTACCTACCATCTGGAGTGGGTGATAGTTCACTTTAAATAAGACATTTAACTAATGGGTTTCTATAAATATTAGGAGTTTATGGACACTTTTCCAAATAGCTACTTTACGGCGTTCCACTATCCTGAAGACACGATGATGTCCCTGGCTGTGTCACTGGTGCTTATTCTACAGACCACTCAAATTTCAGCTCTTATTATTTCTGTTGATAATGGGGCAAATTGGGGTAAATGGGGTGAAATGGAGAAATGTCCTCATGGTTCGGTGACCAAGGGCTTCAGTTTAAAGGTGAGTTATCTAATATGACACAAATAAATTATTTAAATCACTTTAGCAACAGTTTTTATCAGCACATAATACTTTCCTAAACTTGGTCAAGCTTCCAGGCAATTTTTACCCATCAAACCATTCACAAGATCCTCAACACATAACACACAATTTGGACAGTGCCTTCTATTTATACCTTCGTCCCAATTTTTTTCTTATACCTTTGTTCCATGTTTTAGCCAATATCAGCTCACTTCACGCAGTCTCTTTCTAAGCCTTATCAATTTTGGAACATTTAAATATGTCTAAAATATGTCCTTTAACTTGCTTAATTATTTTGTTTGACTCAATAGTAGCGTAAAAGGAGGGGGAGGTGGGGGATATATTCGTAAAACTAGTTGAGTAACTCAGGACACAAGTTTTACTTGTGTAAATATTGTTGTGAGGTGTTTTGCTGCAGCTGATACAGTGTTGAGGTGCCACAGGATGGACATGGGGTGACCCTATGTCCATGAAGTATTATTTTGGGGAACAGAAAATAATGGACTAATTGCATTAATCTGTTATTTAGGTGCAACCTCCCCAGGGTACTGGAGATGACACGGCCGTGAATGGGGTACGACTGCATTGCGTTAGATGTAAGCACCCCAATAATGAGACAACCATCACCTCAGATGTTGCACCGTGAGTCTGTTTATTCAGAAATGTCATGTCATGTATTTAAATCCAGTTACGGTTTCCGTCTTCTTAGAAGTACAACCAATGTCTTCTTATTGAAAATTAAAGCCAAACTGTACTATACTACATATGTGTATCTCCCAAGAACATTGATCAAATATTCTTTCTTTACTGAATATAATTGACTTTCTATCTCTGTTTATACTGATCTGATCACATATCACCATTCTAACAGCGCCTATACCTTGTTATATTGTATGATTCCATAAACACTCTGCTTAGAGCTCACCCTATTACTCAATATAACCAGTACCTGTAACTCTTCCTATTACTCCATATAGCCTCTCCCTGTAATTCCTCCTATTACTCCATTTAACCTCTCCCTGTAAATCCCTCCCTTACACGCCATATAACTTCTCCCTGTAACTCCTCCTATTACTCCGCATAACGTCTTCCTGCAACTCCTCCTAGAACTCCATACTACTTCTTTCTGTAACTCCTCCTATTACTCCATACAACTTCTTCCTGTAACTCCTTCTATTACTCCATATAACTTCTCCCTGTAACTCCTTCTACTACTCCATATAACTTCTCCCTGTAACTCCTCCGATAACTCCATACTACTTCTTCCTGTAACTCCTTCTATTACTCCATATAACCTTAAACTGTGCCTCCACGATTTTCTTCATATAACTTTTCCCTGCAACTCCTCCTAGAACTTCATAGAGCTTCTTCCTGTAAGTCCTTCTATTACTCCAAATAATATCTCCATGTAACTCCTCCTATTACTCCATATAACTTCTCCCTGTAACTCCTACTATTACTCTATACAACTTCTCCCTGCAACTCCTCCTAGAACTCCATACAACTTCTTTCTGTAACTCCTCCTATTACTCCATACAACTTCTTCCTGTACCTCTTCCTATTACTCCATATAACTTCTCCCTGTAACACCTACTATTACTCTATATAATTTCTCACTGTAACTCCTCTTAGAATTCCATACAAACTCTTTCTGTAACTCCTCCTATTACTCCATATAACTTCTCTCTGTAACTCCTCCTAGAACTCAATATAACATTGCCCTGTAACTCCTCGTATTACTCAATATAACATCTCCCTGTAATACTCACTATTACTCCATATAACTTCTCCCTGTAACACCTCCTATTACTTCATATAACTTCTCCTTGTAAATCCTCCTATTACCCCATATAACTTCTCCCTGTAACACCACCTATTACTCCATATAACCTCTCCTTGTATCTTCTCCTATTACTCAATATAGCTTCTCCCTGTAACTCCTCCTAATACTCCATATAATTTCTCCCTGCAACTCTTCCTATTACTCAATATAACATCTCCCTCTAACTCTCCCTATTACTCCATATAGCTTCTCCTTCTAATTTCTCCTATTACTCCATTCAACTTCTGCCTGTAATACATCAAATTGCTCAATATAACTTCTCTCTGTAGTTCCTTCTATTACTCCATATAACTTCTTCCTGTAACTCCTTCTATTACTCCATATAACCTTTAACTCCTCCTTTTTCTCCATATAACTTTTCCCTGCAACTCCTCCTAGAACTCCATACAGCTTCTTCCTGTAACTCCTTCTATTAATCCATACAACTTCTTCCTGTAACTTCTCTTATTACTCCATATAACCTCTAACTGTAACTCCTCCTTTTTCTCCATATATCTTTTCCTTCTACCTCCTTCTATTACGCCACACGACTTCTCCTTGTAATTTCTCCTATTACTCCATATAACCTCTCCTTGTAACTCCCCCTATTACTCCATATAACTTCTCCTTGTAAATCCTCATATTACTCCATATAATATCTCCCTGTAACTCCACATATTACTCCATATAACTTCTCCCTGTAAGTCCTCCTATTACTCCATAGAACCTCTCATAAGTGGTATAAACTTCTGTGATACACCTTAAATTTTCTTATATACCCTCTATCTCTATTGCCATAGCTGATATATGTCTTCTTGAGTTGGGAGGGGGAGGGGTTATTTTGTCTAGTAGGATTGGGTCTTTATACAAAGACATTTAACTTATTGTGACAAATTCCACCGATTTCCTGGTAAGCGCTGCTTCTTTTTAGCCCAATCCTAGTTAAATAGAATTATTCTTATCAAAAGAATGTGATAATCCACCTACCCCTCAAACTCCACACAGATACGGTCATGGTCGGGAATCAAACTCATGACTGCAGTGTTGTTAAGCAGGAGTGCCATCCACTAAACCACAGTACTCCTATCCCTGCTTCTACTGATAAGACCACTAATACCCCCTCTAACAGTACCTTATTAGTTTGTATGATTCCATAAAAAGACTGTTTACAACTCCCCTATTACTCCATATAACTTATCCCTGTAACTTATCTTATTACTCCATATAACTTCTCCCTGGAACTTATCTTATTACTCCATATAACTTCTCCCTGTAACTCCACCTATTACTCCATAGAACTTCTCCCTGTAACTCTCCCATTACTAAATATAACTTCTCCCTGTAACTCCCCCTATTACTACATAAAGCTTCTTCCTGTAAGTCCTCCTATTACTCCATATAACTTCTTCCTGTAACCCCTCCTATTACTACATATATCTTCTCCCTGTAACTCCACCTATTACTCCATATAACATCTCCCTGTAACTTCTCTTATTACTCCATATAACTTCTCCCTGTAACTCCTCCTATAAATCCATACAACCTCTCCCTCAAATGAAAGTGATAATCCACCCAACACTCATCTTGCTACTCTTTACAGGTGGGGTAACTGGACAGAACCTCAGTGGTGTAACTTTGGTGTCCTATCTAAATTCATAATGCGGGTGGAAGGAGACCAGGGAAGAGGAGATGACACTGCTGTTAACAACATCAAGTTTCAGTGCACTGATGAGAAACAAATGGAAGGACATGGCCTATCCTGGGGCCAGTATGGGAAAGCATGGAGCGAGAAATGTGTATATGGGATATGTGGCCTCAAAACAAAAGTACAGGGCAATGAGCCGTATGGAATACCTGATAACACAGGTCTAAGCGATGTCCAGTTTTCCTGCTGTAAATCTGCAGACAGATTGCACACTTCAAAATAAGGTTGACACCAAGGCAAGTACACCAAAGGTTATACAAAGACTCATATAACTCTAATCTACATCACATATAAAGGCTGCAACAAACCATGAAAATAAAATCCACACTGCACCCAGGTTATCTAAGCTACCCAGGATGTAAGAAGCTATTTCCTCAAATGCTTTATGCCCGGATGCCTCACCACCACAAAGTGTTGGCTTCCTTCAACAACACACGCGTTTCACAGTTTAAGCAGCAGAGACCTAGGATATTTCCCAGAATCCCTTGCACCCTATCCTCACCCAGTATGGACAGCTGACAAGTACCTCACGGCCCCCAAGTTTGTGAATTCCTGTAGAAATAACAACTTATCTGGTTTCATTCACAGCCTCTGGGCAAACTTGCCCACTTTCCCCTCGGGATATGTCAACAGAAAGAAGGAGGTATGGGTAGCTGCCCTTACAACACACTACAAATGCAGTTACTCTAAAAAGAGGATTAAACAGTTAATACATTGGTCATCAGGGGTATGGTTCAAGTTATATTACCATTGTAACATCTAGGTGGGGGGATAAGGACACCTGGCATTTGAGAATCTAGGACTTATCCCTTGTGGAAAGTACCTGGCATCCAACATTTAGTCACAGTGACTACAATGTTATTCTTAATAATTGGATAAGTAAACATAATCCTAGGTCTTCTGGGTAAAAAAACGTATAAATTACTCATCACACTAATCAACCAACCCTATATCCTGAACCACTGATATACAAGCATCAACCAAAAATAATTAATATAGAAATAAGTAAATCTTTATTTAATGGTTCAAGAAGAAGTTTAGAAAGACCTTTAAGTGGTATAAAAGTTCTTTAACGCTATCCATTTGTATAAATTGTTCCTCTTAATTATATGTTATATATAATTATATATTTGCAATACAAATGATTTTCACAAACCGGCATTAAAATATAATTTTCTTCCATATTATAGAAGTGTAATTTTGTGTACAACAAATCAATTGATAGCTTATAATGGTTCTTAGAATCTCCCATGCTTCATATGGGGTTCACAGTTTTTGCATTGTGGTTCCAACTCTCTGGAACTCACTGCCTTGCACCGTCCGTGAGGCTTACACTCCAGAAAGATTAAAAAACTGATTAAAGACTTACTTGTTTACTGAAGCATTTCTTTAATGCCCTTTATTTTGTATAATGCGTTTTGTCATCTGCTATTGCAATTCCCTCCTTACTGGTCTTCCCAAAGTCAGACTTGAACCCCTACAATCTATTTTGCACGCAGCGGCTAGTTTGATTTTCCTTACAACCCGTTATTCCTCTGCTGAGCCACTCTGTCAATCTCTACATTGGTTTCCTGTATTTCAACGAATCCAATATAAAATTCTTCTACTAACATACAAGGCCATCAACAAAATTGCACCGACATCTCCTCACTTGTCTCGAAATATCTCCCTACTCGACACCTCCGTTCTGCACATGATCTACGTCTCTCCTCCACTCTCATCACATCCTCCCATTCTCGGTTACAGGATTTTTTCCAGGCTGCACCCACTTTGTGGAATTCCCTCCCTCGCACAGTGAGACTTTCCTCTAGTCTTCAAACCTTCAAGCGTTCACTGAAAACCCACCCTTTTCAGACAAGGTTATGATATTCCTCAACCATCATCTTAATTTCCCTAGATTACCCTATTACCATCCTCTACACAGCTAACACAAGACATCAACCCTTTGACCAACATTGCCACACACACAGCACACTCAATACTTTTACCTTTGCATTCTAGATGGTCCATTGTGCAATATGATGTAGCACATGCCCTTGTGTTTCTAACTCCCATTGTCCTATAGATTGTAAGCTTTCGAGCAGGGTTCTCTTACCTCTCTGTCTGTATGTATTACCCAGTATTGTCTTATCAATGTTTGTTCCCAATTGTAAAGCGCTACGGAATTTGCTGGCGCTATATAAATAAATGTTGATGATGATGATGATCTGCAAATGTAAAGCAGTTTGAGTTTTTCTTCTTCCTTTTATTCTTCATCTTTCTCTTCCTCTTCCTTTTCTTCTGTTTCTCAGCAAACATATAAATGTAGGATAACTTAATATGGAATGCCACAATAACAAAATACTATTTTAGTATGAGAAATTGTACGTTTTTAACTTGTATAAGTGCTGCATTAGAAGTGGCACTGTAATGGCTTGGATCAGTGTATAGCAAAAACAAACTGATAAAAGGAATTGGATAGAAGTGAATATGACGACTTAAAAATTCTACCCCCCATCAAATTGGCAAATTTATATATGCAAAAAATACTTATTTCTGAGCAAAATAGGTGAAATTGGGAATACATCTGTGAAGGGATGGACCTCTTATGCCACCCTGTCCGTGGTTGCTTTGGACCAGCTAGGCTTGTCTTCCCAAATGCGCCTTCTAACCGCAGTAGGAGGTGCTTTTGATGCTGCCACAACTAGGCTCCTTAGCAGCACCTAGAACCGTATCCTTCTGGGTAACTCTCGCTGCTAGGGTACCCCCTTGCTGGTACACCTGGGCTGGTACCCCTGACCTCTTACCTTCAGATCATGGTTGCTCTGAATGGCTCCCCCTGGCCTATCACCATGGCCAGAGCTACAGGGTAGCGGGCAGAGCATTGGCACTGGTTGCTGGGTCCTAACCTCAGAACAGCCGGATATCGGATTAGATTGGGTCTAATCTGCAGATCACAGGAATTAAAGCAAGGTAATTAGCAGTGATGTATATTAACCCAGGAAGTCCTAAAAAGGACAGTTACACACTCACTAATTTGAGGTATTAGTGATATCCAGAAAGTACAGATGGTATAATACTACATGGTCAAACAGTGCAAGTTTTTATACAGTTTTTGGACTCCAGCCCCTTTTCCGTCTAAAATATTAAATTTAAAGATTAACATCAGGATGTGAGATGTTCTTTAAACTTGGATTTTAAATGCAATTTATACTTTATAAAATTTACACTAATCTGTGATTTCCCATATCACGTTTACATTGTTCGGACAGGTTCTAACACACTGGACGAAAGGCCACACAGGAAAGAAAGGTAACGATTCCCTGCTATGCTTTCGGGCCAAAAAGACATCTTACACATCAAAAGGCCTAATTAACTTAAATGAGGATTTCCTCTCGAAGTTACACAACAGATGTCTTCAAACAAATGCCTATAGCATCAGAAATCAATTCCTCAGAAATCAGTACATTTCTAATACACAGAATCAAAAATCAGTACATTTGCAATTATATAAATTGGTGCACTGCTCTAATAAATTAAATATATTTATAAAATAAGCTATTTATAAGTGATCCATCCACAACATCCAACAGGTAATTCAGACTTGGGAACTGAAATTAGTTTTAAATAGCAGAGACTGTACTGCAAAATAGCGCTGAAGAAAACAACAAACATTTTACCACCTTTCAGGGGTTCCCTTGAAGGCTTTGTCCTGTGAGTAGTTAGGCCGCTTACCACTTTCACATTAATGGCTGAACGCACAATTACACAGTACTTGTATTAGACATTAGTAGGGTAGCGCACAATGGGAAATAAAAGGAATGGAAATGGGAAAGCATCCCAATCCTATGGAGGCTACATCTGTGTCCACCTAGCAAACTAAAGTGCACTCTTTAATGGTAGGAAATAGACACATTAGCAAGCTATTAAACACAATAAACTCCTAGGCACTAAATGAAACTTTAATTTTGAAAAATCATATCCCTATAGTATTAATGATATATAAAAAATAAAATAGTCAATCCCAAAAAAAGGAGTTTCATCAATAATAATTCCTAATAAAATTGCTGCAAACCAGATCAAATGGCATAAAAACTTATACCTATATATAAACTTATATCAATAAATATCAACCAATTGCAACCTGACAAAGACTGAAATTCAAAGAGATTCTCTGTCTTTGTTAATAAATTGCAAACAAAAGTTCAAGGCATAGTTCTGTTCCCAAATTATTTTGCCGTAGAAAAATATCACAGAGCTTTTGTGCATCTTAAATCTGAAAATCAAGCGTGGGTATAATGATAGTCTCGTCCATGTTCAGCTTGCAAGCACAGACCTTAGATTCTCCTGGTATGTTGCAGCTGGGATCAAGACTTGTGTAAGTAGATCCAGTGGTTCTGTCCCATTATTTTTTTTTATCATTTATACCTTGAACTCCCAGAAGGCAGTGGGGAGAGGAAAGTTCTAGACTTCTGAGGGAGAGAGATCCCTGTGTCTGCATAGACTGAGAGAGAGTAATAGGAACAGAATGAAAATCGGACAAAGTGAAATATAAGCAGATTAAAAGTGAAGTAAGTGTAAGAAGAGAAGAAGATAAGAAGTGAGCCAAAGAGAGGTGTGAGTAAAAAGGAAAGTACTGAAAACAAATAAGCAGTATAGAGATCTGTGACATCACACTAAACAGACTGAGCTATGTACTGAAAACAGTGTGAGAGGAGAGAAAATAGAGAGGTCTGTGAATACACACAAAAGAGACTGTGCAATACAAAAGATCATCAGTTTATTTGGCGTGAAAAACTAATTTATGGGCCTCAACCACGTGCAGCACTTCTACTAAATTCCTGTGCACAGTTCAACCCAGGACTGAGTGTAAAATATAGTAACGTTACCAGGGATAATATTGGTGCACCAAATGTTTTAGATGATGTTAATGTTATGTGATTTACCTAAAAATTGATTTATTGTTATTATATGTTAAATGCTATTGTGCTCTATGTTGATCAAATTAATATTTTGTCATTACCATTGAGTTGAAGGGGTCAGTGGCACGGTTGCTTACCAAAATTATCTTTACCGCATTATTAATAAACCCAAGTTATTTGTCCAATCCTTGTCCCTTTCATTGAAGAATTTATCTCCTGACCACCGGATGTCCGAATAAAAAAGAACCTGACTCGTGTCTGGACTACAAGGTAAGGGAAGGAAATCCCATCAAAATCGGCCACCACATAACTTTAATATGGGAGAAAAAGGAACCACATATAGTGAAGAATTGTTTTTATTCTAAAAAGGATAAAATCACACTTAGAGTGAAAATGATAAAAGAAAGAATGGCAACATAGAATTTGACAGCAGAAAAGAACAACTTGTCCCATCTAGTCTTCCCATTTTTAACCTATGGCAACCTCAAACCCTATTTGAGCTTAGTTCTTTGTAAGGATAGCCTTATGTCTATCCCAGCATGTTTAAAATGCTCTACTGTATTAGCCTCTACCACCTCTGATGGGAGGCTATTCCACTTATCCACTACCCTTTCTGTGAAGTAATTTTTCCTCAAATTTCCTTTGAACCTACTTCCCTCCAGTGTCAGTACATGTCCTCGTTTTCTAATATTTATCTTCCTTTGAGGAATGTTTCCCTCCTGCACCTTGCTAAAATCATTGATATATTCGAAAGTTTCTTTCATGTCCCCGCTTTCTCTTCTCTGCTTCAAACTATATATCTTTTAGTCTTTCCACGTTAGTTTTGTGCTGTAGGCCATGCACCATTTTAGTTGCCCTTCTTTGTACAGTCTGTAATGTATTTATATCCTTCTGGAGATATGGCCTCCAGAACTGATCACACTTTTCTAGTTGAGGTCGCACCAATGACCTATACAGTGGTATTATTACTTCTTTCTTTCTACTACTGATTCCCCTTCTTATACAACCAAGCATCTGACTTGCCTTCCTCACTTATTTGTTACATTGCTTATCTGCCTTTAAGTCACCTGAAATAGTGACACCTGGATCCCTTTCCTCCTCAGTAGTTTCCATTAAAGTACCATTAATACTATATTTATCCTTTGGGTTTTTGAGACCCAACTGCATGATTTTGCATTTGTTTTTACATTAAACTGTATTACATATAAACGTTCCATGTGGTCCTTTTGTTTTCAGTCCTTGATAATAGACAGTATATGTTACAGCAGTACAGAATGTATAACAAGTGGTGCAAGACAAATTGTTTTTTACAGTGGGGCCTCATACCAGTTATGGTATTGATTATTCATGTTTCCCACATGTTTATCATGCCCCAACCCTCCAGCTCATGTGCTCAAGTCAAAGGGAAACAGCAGCTCCAGAAAATGAGATATAAACAACAGTAGTAGTGAGAAAAATACTTTCAATTCCATCTCACCACTTAAAAACCTCCACTTCCTCTACCAACCACATCCAGAAGAAATTTGAGGATACCGTGAACTTTATACGACTTGGTTTAAAGATATCTGAGCAGCCTCCTCCTTCTCTTCTTGCTCTTGTTCTGTTCCTCGGTGGATCATCTCTCCAGTGGTTAACTGGCATCAAGCCAAATGGCTTACCAAAGCCTCCCCTGTGCCCAGTTTTGTCCACAGCAAGCCAAGGTCAGCTAAGAAGTTTGCAGTCATCAAGACATTTAAAGGTAAAGAAAGATCATCCTTAGTCATAAAAAATAGTTCTCAGCTTTTCCACAGTATCATTTTAAAGGCTCATATTCTGACCAGCCAAAGGCATTGTAACCACTTAATATCCACAGTAGTGGGAGATGTCAAAGCCTCCTGAGTGAGTAAACATTTTATTTATACTCAAGCTTGCATTGCAAGTTTGCTATGCAGGAGCCAATATATTTGTTAAACATAACGCAATGGTCAGAAGCAGGAGAAGGGGAGAATGGGGCCACAAACAAGACACATGCAGGAATGATGGGTGGTTGGAAATGTACAGACACAAATTTGGGGGGAAAAGTGGCCTCCAGACAGTGACCACTGCTAGTGATGAAGTGTTTTCATGTTTGTAAATCCATACTTAACAAAGGCTTTAAAGCATTTTTACATAATAATTGTGGTTCCTTATTCTACTGTAAACATTCTTTTGTATAGAGAAGTACTAGTTCCTTGGAACCTAGGTTTCCCTAATGTTGATCCCAGTATTTAGTTTCCATTCAGGACTTAACTTCCATTCTGCAAATTCCCTGAAGTCATTCATCAGGACTCCTTCATCATCTACTTCAATATAGTTTTACTAAGCCAAATGTCCTGGATCTGCTCAATCACATCATTAACATGATAGAGTCATTCACTAGTCCCAAAATAGCTCACTTAGATACTATAAAACAAAAATGTGCGGCGTGGAGTTATATGCCAGGATCAACAGTGGAAGATTGCACCTCTCCAGATCCTTTTGCAACCACCTGTTTCAATATACTTCTATCAGGGACAGACCCCACAGGGGACTAACCTGTGCACTCCTCATTTGCACCATCATCTGTTGAGAAGCCAGAGTCTTACCTTTTTTCTCCAATCAGTTGCTCCAACTGTGAAGACATTGGGCCTGATTCATTAAGGATCTTAACTTGAGAAACTTCTTATTTCTGTCTCCTGGACAAAACCATGTTACAATGCACATAAGTTAAATACTGACTGTTTTTTCATGTAGCACACAAATACTTGATAGCTTATTTGTACACTGAATTTAAAGTTGATATTTGTGTGCTACAGTAAAAAAGTCAGTACTTAACCGATGTGCAAAACAGAATACTAATTTGCACCCCTTCCATTATACCATGGTTTTGTCCAGGAGACTGAAATAAGAAGTTTCTCAAGTTAAGATCCTTAATGAATCAGGCCGATTATGTTTCAGATTAAATTAGATTGTCAAAGCTCCCATAGGTGTCACACTCAGTTTAAATAAATTAATCTGCTTTCACAGTTTGTTATTAGGTTTCTTGGACAGTACATAGTAGATACAAAGGATCTTGATCACTGGAACTGAAACCCACAGGTTTTTGGGCACATACTTGGCTGACAATGTGAATATCATGAAGTCTGATGTAACAACACAACAACAGCACTTCAATGGGAATGAATCTCTCTCAGGTATCCATTTTGGTATATAAACTGCTCAACAGCTGAATGGCCAGCACTTAGTTTGGTGTCAGAGTGCAAACATCTTTTTGTCACGCTGCATGTTACTATCAGGCAATTTGCACCTCCTGTGATTACTATTACTGTTGATGGTGACGGCATCATGTTTCAATTTGTGACCATTGTCCATAATCTAATCCCTGCCAGGGGCTATTCCTTCCTTTGCAACCTTGCATAACGTGGTAACATAGAATCGGTACCATCAATCAATTTAGATGCATCTGGTTAGGATTCACATTCAACGTGTCCAAAAACAGCCAAGAGCTGGCAATCTCTCAAAAAGTTACATATCATACTTTGTCAAAATAGCCACTCATGGTATGCCACTAAAGCCCACATATCCAGCCAGTTCAGTTAAGCCTACAATTTCCGGTTGCTGTTATGATTGTCGGTTTATTTGGTCAACCATTTCGCAACTGAGATGAGGACTGCTGTCCCAACTAAACATACTCTAAATAAATTGGTCTTATGAAAATTAAACTTATCAGGGATGTCTGATTAATATTACATTTCCTGATCCAGTATAGGGATTAAGAACCATTATTGGAATCTCAGGCCTGAACAAATATGGCATTTGATGGCCAATAAGGAAGCACTGAACGCTGCTCACAGCTTTCTAAGATGTATACCAACTTGCACTTCCATAAGCTACCATGTCAGGCACAATGTCACCCAGAGAGGAACTTCTACCTCCTATGACTGTCCTGTCAAACTCTATTTTGAATACACAGCCTGTGATGGATAGCTGGGATTTGGTTGGATGGGAACTTTCCATGGGGAATGGTTGACCACTTTGAAGCCCTATTACCTGGAAAAGCTGCTGTATGCTACAGGTGCAGGGAATAGGCACTCTTATGGGGGAATTGCACTGTGGAACCCTTAATTTATATATTTTGGTTTCATTGTAAGATAATAAGCCCTTTTATAGGAGTAGTAGCAGAATATATCATGCCTGTGTTTCCATTTTCCATATTTGTTCCTGAAGGACCTGTACAATTTGAACAATAAAACAATCGCTCTACATAGAATCTGTTAATTTTAGAAAATTTAAAAATAGCAACACCCTAATCCCACTTTAATATTATGATTGCAAGGAAACAGAACTCTTACCTGCCCAGACCAAGTAGTTCATCAGATAAAAATGGGACGTTTGATCCTTCCTAATTTAAGTTCCAATCTCCACGAGTATGATGTCTAAGATAGAGGACCTAGTGGTTACTGTCAGATGTCAAGAAGATGCAGAGAGGTGATGTCAGAGAGAGAAGACCTTGTAGTAACTGTCAGATGTTGTCAGGGCAAATTGGGTGGCAAATAAGTATATTTATTAATTGTGAATGCTATTAACGTAATGTTGAAGCTGGTTTCAGGTAGGGGCCCTATTTATTAAATGTAGGTGATGGGTTCTGTCATTGCTAGACTTTCCAAATTTTATGTACCTATGATTTTTCCAAACAGGGTTCCAACATGCCAGGATCCAGCTAAGCAGCCACTGAGGTTGACTTGACCAGCAGCAGTTAGTGAAAACTGCAGAAACAGCTAGGAGAGAGCAGAACAGTCTGCAAACTTTCTTTTTCTGCCTATGGTGAGGTAACCGGAGCAGTGATTATTCTTTCCTTCCACCTCCTATTGGCTGACTATTCCTCTCTGGTAGTTGGCAACAACACATCTGTCAGGCGCCGTACCCGCGCCTCCTCACTCGCCGGAGACGGACATTGTTCCTTCCTCTCGGGGCGCCCCATTGCTAGGCAATGGGACGCACCTTCCGGCCGGTCACCAGCACATGCGCGCCCGTTGCCACGGCAACGGGGCACGCTCCCCGGCTTCATGTCGACGGTCAGCCGACAGGAAGCTGACCGCTGCCCCACTGTCCACCAATGAGCTCTCACTTACCGGCATATAAAGGAGACTCTGGCACCACTAGGGTACCAGAGTAACTAGGCCTCCTATGCTCCAGCGCCTCAGTAGTGTTCCCTGCTATCTGATTGACTCCCTGTGCACCGTCCGGCTCGTCCTGACCCCGTCTTGGATACCCCTCTGGTCTGCTCCGTACTTCCTGGTTTTGACCCCTGGCCTGTTGACTTCGCTTTGCCCTCCGCTTGGTTCCTCGCTTGTCCGCATGGCTATGACTCCTGCCTGTACGACCACGATTGTTCACCACCCACCTCACTGGTAGCTTCCTGGGATGGCCGTGACCTGCACACCTCTTGCCGTGAAACCCAAACTCCCTTGCGGGGGTTCCTGGTGACCAGTGGTGTGTTAGGCTCTGCGCCTCCTTGTGTAGCAGCGCTAATACTTGCAGGTGATCTTTAGTCCAAGATACTCTGTGACAACCTCTTGAGGCTGACCACGACCCTTCATGGTGGCTTATATACTATTTTGTTGGGCCCTACCATAGCATTTCCCTGATGGGCCCTTCATGACTCAGTCCAACACTGTTTCTCAGTTAATATCAAAATAAATATCAGCTTTTCTCCTGTCTTCTCGTGAAAAAACATCATCATATATTAAGGTTTCGAACTTCTACATTCTTTGTAGTACACAGGGACAGAACAGTGTGTCTCCAGGTCCCAAAGCACCACTTGGGAAAGGGAACAATGATTCCATTCTAGCCTGCTGGGCCCCCCACTCTTATTTATAAACAACAGACCAAGGGCCACCTCCTTTGCCTGATCCCACTGTGTATTCACCTGCTTAGAAGAGGCCTAACCTCTTCTCTTTTGAGAGCAGAGCAGGGGCTGATAGGGGAATGGGGTCTTCAGGAGGGGGAGGGTACCCGAATATGCACCCCTTGGACTTCTGCTCATGGTTTTGGAAATTTCAGCTAATATATTAAAAGGGAATTTGAAAATGTACAGAGGTGCACAATTAATTTGAGACAAATGACACAAATAACAGCCCTGTCACTCAATAGAAATACTATTCTAAGTGCAGTGCAGTTATAGGTGAGCTGAGCTATCATGTAAAAATATGCAGTTTGTCTCAACTAATGTATCTGCTCCCATGTTCACTAGAATAGAACTCAGCATGCAGCCAGGAATAATGTTATTGCTGCACTCGGAAAATCAGTGACCCTTTAGTGCTGCAGAGGTGCCAAGTTTAAAATTTGTGGGTTAATCTGACCCAGGAGTACAGTGATAATGATGTTTATTTTGATAAATAAAACAGCATAGAATAAGCTAATTATTACCCATCACCTGGAATGGAATTTTTTTTGGCATATAAGTTTGTATAAATATGGGGGATTTGTGAACACGGTGTTTTGTTTAGCCATCATCCAGAAGACAAGATGTTGACCGCTGCACTATCGCTGCTGCTTGTCTTGCAGATCTCTCCAATTTCTGCTAATGTTATTTCTGTCACTAATAGTGCCCAGTGGGGGAAATGGGGGAATTGGGAAAAGTGTGGTGCTGGCTCTGTCGCCAGAGGCTTCAGTTTGAAGGTGAGTTATTAAAGAAGACATGAAGTATATTCGTATATAATGCATAAAAGACATAACGGCAAATGGATTTTAGCCACAAACGTACAGTGGGCGCTATGAAAGTTTGCACTTGAACTTGTTGTAGTCCGGAGGCTGTTTTTGTGCCCAGTTATGAACAGCTGACCTGGAAACCCAACCATTGGATTTATGAGCTAAAACTACAGTACCAAATGTCTTAAATATTGTTATGGTACAAGAACTTTTACATGAATATTTGTAAACGTTACACTATGGGCTAGATTTACTAAGCTGCGGGTTTGATAAAGTGGGGATGTTGCCTATAGCAACCAATCAGATTATAGCTTTCATTTATTTAGTACCTTCTACAAAATGACAGCTAGAATCTGATTGGTTGCTATAGGCAACATCCCCACTTTTTCAAACCCGCAGCTTAGTAAATCTAGCCCTATATCTTTTCCTATTGGTTGACCTTGGTTTTTATTTTTACTGATCATATTTTTCTTTGCTTCATTGTACAAGGGCAGTGTATATGCAATATATAGACCACTATTACTATAGGAAGAAAAGTCCTTTCTCTGGTGAAAGCGGGTGTTTTAGCTGGATTTAGTGCTTGACAATATATGTCAAAGGGATGCCGATAGCTACAGCCAACGGTAGATCCCACCATAGAAAACTTTCCCAGGTGAAAGCTTCCCTAAGGAACCCTATTCACCATGGACAGTAGTCCCGCCATTGACCCTTATTGTTATCTTCATCTCAGGATAGAGATAGCAAGTATAGTAAGTAAAATAAATGTAATTATTGGTTTTATCAGGCGCTTCACTAGGTCATGCAGCTGTGTGTGTACTCGAGAATCTCCACTAAAATCCCAAATGATAAATATTTCAACAAAAATTAGTACATACACTTGGGCTTCCGTTTCTGTACAATAAGTGGTCACTACATGGACCCTTTGTCCATAGAGAGGTTCTCTCTTCTGCATAAAACTCGATTTCACCTTCAGATAGGATTCATATATACATACAAAGGCATAAAATGGAAAACATAGCGTAATATGTAACCACAAGGGCAAAAAACCCAAATCCACCACCTCAGTATAATATAGAATTGTCCTTAATAAGTGATGTCTAGGCAGAAAACTAAAAAAATCCACCCGTGAGATTGAGAAGAATCACGGGTGGATTTTCGAAGTTTTCTGCCTAGACATCATCATCATCATCAACATTTCTTTATATAGCGCCAGCAAATTACGTAGCACTTTACAATTGAGACACGCAAGGGTATGTACAAATTTTTGCTGAAGTATAGTAAGTACTAACAAATGAAAAAATGCTTTATTTAAATAAAGCATTTTTTGTTCCGGATCGGGCCAAGTATTTGTTTTTCACTTTTTCTATATATATATTTTATAATATTTAATATTTTTTTTTATTACTAATGGAACTGAAAGCCCAAGTCCAAGCTTCCAGTTACACTATTCATCACTCTCTCCCTCTTACTCTCCCTCTTACTCTCCCTCCTTGTATACCAGTACAAAGCACAGTCAGACTGTCAGTCTGGACAGGCTGTGGCTTACATTAGACAAACATTTAATTTTGTTTTTACAACATTTACTACCTGGTGCTGCTGACATATATTATTATGTGTAATAATCCCATATTGTATGCTTCGATAGAGTAATACTGCCACCTACTGTCCCGAAGATGATGCATAGTTCCAAAATTATTGGACAAAATATATCAATCATCATTACCGCTCTGGTGGAGATCTACTCATATGATAATCACATACACAGGTCTAGTTGTCAGTATAACAGACCAGCCGGAACAGAAGTCATTTGAAATCTATCCAGAGAACATTACAGTCAAGTTCCCTGGTACCATCCCATTAGATCATTTTCCATGTCTGGGTGCATCTCTGTTAGACTGTAATCTGTGATTTCCTGCACTGGTTCTAGACGTTTGTACCTGTATGATAACCTGTGATCTATCTGCTGTGATTGTCATTATTCCTTCTCTGTTTGAACATTTCATGATTGTACAGCCGAACCTGAGTTTGAGTAATACTAAAACCTACTAAAACAGGTTTCTATGGTGTGGTGCAACTTTTGCACCTAGGTGCAATGTTAGAAAATGAGCCCCAATGGCTTAAAAACAGTTATTTATAATTTATGGGGCAAAGTGAGTGACTGAGTAGCAGTATCATGTGTTTGGAGAAGAGGGTGCCAGGCAGAAATGTTATAATAAAAGGTTAAGTCCACTTGACATCCCTGTCACCAGCCGCTGCTACATAGCTTATGTTACAAAGGTAGCGCTATCACCTCATCTCAGTGTAACTTGTGCTTCATGTCTGTACAAATTATGTTTATTAAAAGAATGTAAGAGAAATGTGTTATCCATACTTACCAACTTTTTCAATTAGTTTTCCGGGAGCCTGCCGGGGGTGGTGGGCGTGATAGGGGGCGGGGCTCCAAAATCACTTAATTTTGACACCGTAATGACAAAAACATCATTTTACAGCAGGGGGCGGGGCCAAACCCTGCGATTCCTGGTGAATCGCGGCATTTTGGATCTAATAACTTCACTAGGAAGTGGGCAGATCCGGGAGATTGCCACACTCGCCCGGGAGTTGGTGAGACTCTCGCAAAATGCGGGAGTCTCCCGGACATTCCGGGAGAGTTGGCAAGTATGGTGTTATCTATTGTTATAAGCTGTGTTAGGCTGCTGGTCACTACAGCACTGTTTATGACACCATTCTGACCTGTCTCTCACCTAGACTAAGACCAATAGATTTTTTTTGTTTTTTGATCTTCTTATCTCAATGTCACTTTATATACCTACTTCCCTCTCACCATCCAGCTGCTCAACTCCCGATCTCTCTAAGGGGCAGATTTATTAAACCTTCTAAAAAAGAAAAGTGGAGGTGTTGCCCATAGCAACCAATCAGATTCTAGCTATCGTATTGTAGAATGTACTAGACAAATGGTAGCTAGAATCTGAATGGTTGCTATGGGCAACACCTCCACTTTTTCTTTTTTAGAAGGATTTATAAATCTACCCATAAGACTCCTACACTGTCCTACCCTATAGATTGCAAGCTTGCAGGCAGAGCTTTCTTACCTCTCTGTCTATCTGTATTACCCAGCATAGTTTTATTACTGTGTTTGTTCCTAATTGTAAAGTGCTACTGAATTTGCTGGCTCTATATAAATATATTTTGATGTGGAAGGTTAGTTACTTCTGCTTTCCACAAACTGTCGCACATCTACTTTCTCACTACATCACCCCTGACCCTGTCTCTTCGCTGCTCTCCTGCTACTAATTCCCCCTCCCACGCTATTGTCCCATTGCCTTTGTATTTACTGCTGTTAACTCTGCCATTGTTGTAGTGCATTGCCTTTACCATTATACTGCTCTACTATAACCTTACTTTGCCATAGTGTAAGTTTACTGTTGTTTTACCACTTATTGCATTGCTGATTACTGATTACATTGCCACTGTCATACCTGCCATCACCAGGGCTTCTACACTACCTAGGTCCATACACCATCATGGTCATTGACCAAATAAGACTCCGTATCACCTAGATCCGTGCACCATCATGTCCCCTTCTCGGCCTCTCTACATCATGGCCTTGGTCCCTTGCAGACCTCTGCACCTTAGTGAACGTCATAATACCTATTGTTCCCACTTGTTTATTTTGTCTCTCATTTTGACTCTCATTGTCCCCTCCCTTTAAAATGTAAGTTCTCAAAGGCAGGGTCTTCTACCCAATGTTTCATGCATGTACTACGTGTCATGTCTGTACTCTATGTCTCACCACTCTCTGACATACTGATATGTGTTTATGGTGATTTTTTTGCATGCCATGCTACTAATTGCATCCATGCAATTATTATTCTGTTTATATGTACCCATTATTCCTATCTGTATGTACTTATGTCATTTTTGTTACCTGCTCTAATCCCCTATGTACAGAGTTCCATAAGTCTTGTGGCACCTTATAAACAAAATATAATAATAATATTGCCTTTGTGTGCTTTATGCTAGAATTACATTGTTCTTATAAGTTGCCAGGTGCGTTTCACAGCTACAAATGTATCCTTCTTATTGATACATGTGTCGGGTATATTATTGTAAATGCAGAAACTATAGTTTAGGTACTGGTATTTTGGAAAGAGGCTTCACACAGGAACATCAGCTTCTTCTCTCAGTTAGGTGGGGGATGGAGTTATCTTGACCACCACATTCCAAGGAGGTCATGTGTTTCTGTGTTAAAGTGTGGAAATGTTCCAATGTTACAGTTCATTGTTAAATTACAAATTGCTGTATCTCTATTATTCTTTTATGATATATAGAGTATATATAGAGTTTGAATATCAATTTTATAATACTCTTTGCTCCCTGTGAATAGTGCTTCCCTCAGATCCTAAATGCTAATTGGTAACAATCACTCCAAAGGAAATGGTGAATATAGCACCTTTAATGAAGTCTTGATTAGTAGGTTATTTGTGAGGTGAATCCCCCTGGCTTGCTTTAATTGTATTATTTGTATTACAAACTCATAGAGATATCCTTGCCTTCATGACGACCAGCTAGAGATGAGTGTGAAAAAGAGGTACATATAAGTCCAGTATCCTCACAGCATCTTATGGAGACAAAAGTAACTTTGATAACAATGCACATTTATCTAGGAGAAGAGTGATCTGTGTTCACCTGTTATTTTAGGTGCAACAACAGCTAATAATTGGAGATGACACGGCCGTGAATGGAATCCGACTGCATTGTGCGAAATGTAACCCCCCGCATGATGAGGAGGTCATCACTTCATCATTTGCACCGTGAGTCATTCTGTTCATCTGCCTAGTTATATCATACATGCCGCCAACTCTTCTGGATTTGTAGGAGTCCCCCTGGACTCTGAGGGGGTCTATAGTTTTCTAGGACAGTGGCAGGAGTTGGCAAGGACAAGGACACAATCATGCAGTTCGTCTTATTACTGTCTGTCCACTGTTGTGTTATAAGGTGAATGTGATATTGCCTAACGGTGGAATTATACGGCCATGCAATTTGCGTCATCACTCCCTGGCCACTGATGCTAGATCACGTGATTCACATGATATCACTTTGGTGGCCTGGGTGTGAAGCAGAGGTTGGAGGGGCCACGATGATTCGGTCACCTGTCCTATGCATGGAAGGTTTAAATAATCGGTAAGTATGAGTTAAGTTTGAATTATCTGGTATTTCATGTCTGTATATGAATGGATTTGTATTTGATGTGTTTTAAACTTTTATTTATATATATATATATATATATATATATATATATATATATATATATATATATATTAAAGAGTTCACGGTGGCCCCTTCTGTTTTCTCACCTTCTCCACTTGTCTACCCGCCACCTTCCCTAAATGTCTGGTAAGAAAGTAAATACTTCTATCTGTAGGATATCGGAAAACAGATATTTTTATTTTGTGATCACTATTTAGGAAAATAGACAAGGCCAGAAAAGTACAATCTATGATGATTTTTGTAGCTTCTCTAATATAATAATATAATATTAATATTATATATATCATAATTCAGAAAAAAACCAAATATAGTTGCTATCTTGGTACATATATCAGACATATGAAAGAAGAAAAGAGAAAATTCTAATGCAAAAATATAATAAATTGTATGGAAAACTTTGTATGCACAAAAATAATACTAGACAGACTTAAGAGAAATGCGATAGCATGGTATTTGCCACATAGTAACACTCACAAAACGATGGAAGCCACCAAAATTCTTATTAAATCCCTTGTAATCTCTCACCTTGATAAGTGTAACCTACTTCTCTTTGGCCTAGCCAACTCCCGCCTTGCTGCTGCCCACCTTATTTTTTTATCCTGCCACTCTGTCTCTGCTGTCCCTCTCTGCCAGACATTATATTATCTCTTCATGACCTGCAGAATTAAATTTAAACACCTCACCCTCAACTACAAAAGCTCTGAATCTGCCCGTACCTCAACCTCAACTCTACCCAGGCTCCTTACCGCTCCCTCTGCTCTGCCACTGATCCCCACTTCTCTAGCACACTGATTACCTCTTCCTACTTCTACCTCCAGGACTTGCCAGGCTTTTCCCCATCTCTGGAACAATCTCCCATGCCATCAGGTTAGCCTCTAATCTCCAAGGCTTCAAATGTGCCCATAAAACTCATTTTTTTATTCAAGCCAATCAACCCCACTTCTAACACCTTTGTCTCGGCTTTCACCTCCATTCCCTCACGCGGTGCCATCCTATTTGTCTTTTCCCTAAGATGGAAGCTCTTTTTTTCCTTGTGTTCTCCTTCCACTAGTCCATCATCCTCTGTACCACTTGGCCTGCTTCCCTAGCCCTGTTTACTTAAACCCAAGCCTACTTCATGTTGGAAATTACTATGACTCTCACTAACTTACTCATAAATAATTTGATCGGTATTTCCAAGTTGTCTGTATATTATTTGTTAGATCAGTAGATGTCTGGTCTCTGTATTTTGATTTTCAAGTATGATATAATATGTTAGGGATCGTTGCTTTCTGTGGACTGTATACTGCTGTAAAGTTCTTCAACTTGCACTCAACATAATTATGGACGCTTGGGGCTGGATTTATTAAAGAGAGGATTGCTTAAACCACTGGTTGGGCAGCACAGTGGCCTAGTGGTTAGCATTTCTGCCTCACAGCACTGGGGTCATGAGTTTGATTCCCGACCATGGCCTTATCTGTGTGGAGTTTGTATGTTCTCCCCGTGTTTGTGTGGGTTTCCTCCGGGTGCTCCGGTTTCCTCCCACACTCCAAAAACATACTGGTAGGTTAATTGGCTGCTATCAAAATTGACCCTAGTCTGTCTCCCTCTCTGTCTGTATGTGTCTGTGTGTGAGTGTGTCTATGTTAAGGAATTTAGACTGCAAGCTCCAATGAGGTAGGGACGGATGTGAATGAGTTCTCTGTACAGCGCTGCGGAATTAGTGTCGCTATATAAATAAATGATGATGATGATGGTAGTCTACTTTGTTTTTTTTCTTCAAACTTCCAGTAAAACAGGTGAAAACCACAAAGCACCACTTTACAAATCACCATTCCGATTTTTAACATCATCAAAATGCAAACAGCCAGATTTACTAAGCTGCTGTTTGACAAACCACCGGGACACTGCTTGAGAAAGTCTGTTTCACAGACGAAACGCGTCGCTTTGTCTGCTGCCTATCATTCAGATTAAATTGTTATAAAGTATCACCTTATTACCCAAATGGAACTTTCATTCAGGATTACTGTTTTCTATCCGGCCGTCTGAATTGGTGCGCACCGAAGACTGGATGTAACACGCTTTCAATAACCGTTCATACGGTAAGAAGATATACCTTTCTATTTTCTTTCCGGATAAGAGACTATCTTCACCTACTTTGAAGGCAGATTGATCGGAGGTACGTGTTTCAATAATTATATAGCCGCTTAGACGGTAAGAAGTTGTTTATTACGTGCCGAATCCGATATTAGCCTCAAACATTGGACTGAATTTAAATATGATTATTTTTGGAAGCAAACCCATTGGAGGTATTTGATTCAACTATTTATTAGCCGCCCAGGCAGTAAGAAGTTGTTTTATTTGTGTCCAGTCCGTGATTAGCCTCAGGCATTTGATTCATTACGGACGTTATAAATATACTTGTGATATACAAACTAAGACATTTGATACATAACCCTGAAGGATTTGGATTTGAAGATATCTAACTTTACTCTGGACTACAAATATATATTTATATATGATTCTCCATTACTAGACCACTGTCTATATATTCTTTGTGGATTTTATTTTTAAAAGACGCATGTATGACTGTTTAAATATTCAGGAGGGATATCCCTGTTATATATGTAAATTTATTTTGATATTATAACATTTGTCAATCAGCTGGATAATATTATATATTAATTACCATCTCAGACTCAAGGGATATTTATGAGTATAAAATTATATTACATTATCTGCATCAACACCTGTGGTTTAACTGTGGCTTGAACATCTATTCAATTGATCTTTTTTATTGTATTA
Source organism: Mixophyes fleayi (assembly GCF_038048845.1). NCBI lineage: Eukaryota > Metazoa > Chordata > Amphibia > Anura > Limnodynastidae > Mixophyes > Mixophyes fleayi. The sequence continues at coordinate 18,553,193 of NC_134405.1, forward strand.
TATATTGTGCACTTATTTTATATGTTTTATTTATCCTCATTGATCCATCAAATAAATATTAGGAGATTCTGCGCAACTTTTTGTTTTTTATTTGTTAAACCACCGGGAAACCAGTCAGAAAAATCGGCAAAAACAAAGAGGTGATTGTAAGCAGGGCCATAACGAGAGCTGTGCGATAAGGGCGACCGCCCAGGGCGCAACACTGAAGGGGGGCGCAGTTTATAAATATTTTAGATTAATTTGGTTAAAATTAAGAGCTAGTGGGCGGCATTTTTGTTTTTCGCCCCATGCGCTAAAATTTCAAGTTACAGCTCTGATTGTGAGAGACGAATTGCTCAAACTGCATACTGTTTGAGCTCCAGCCTTGCCATTCAGAACATTAGAGGAGACACCATTGGCATATAAATTATGGGAGCAATCATTATTTATTGATTAAAGGGAAAAATTAATTTATAATTAAGTGACTAATTTTAATTATATTAACGGGACAATATTATTGTATTATATTATGGGCAATGTGAATATATAATTATATCAACTTGGCAATAATATTTATAATTAGGTATGATGCATATATGTGGCACTACATAATGTACCCATAATATAATAACACAATAATATTGCCCCTTAATATAATGAAAAATAAAATTTGCCCCATAAGTTAATTATAAATGAATTTTGCCCCTTAATCAATAAATACTGATTGCGCCCATGATTTATAATTCAATGATGCCTGCTCTTATGTTCTGAATGGCAAGATAGCTCAAGCTGCATGTTCATAGCTGGAACTATGAATCCTGGATTGTACCAGCAAATTCCACAGGAGAATGAATTGAAGCACCGCAGATTGTGGGTTTTACAGCAAGACAATGACCCTAAACACACAAATCTGTGTACCAAAAAAATGTCTAAAGGAGAAAACGTTTTGGGTTTTGAATCTTGACAAAGCCCAGAACACATACTTTTTCCAACAATTACTTTTAATGTTGGATCATTTTGATCAATAAGCGAATTAACAATATATAATTTTGTGTGTTTACTCATTTTATTAGGTTCTCTTTATTCTTATGACTTGGATGAAGATCGGAACACATCTAAGGTCACATCTATGCAGACATTCAGAAAATTCTAAGGGGTTCAGAAACTTTTTAGCGCCACTGTACTTTTGATATCTCGGTACTCCTGATCTCATATACTCCTGGTACTTCTATAACTCTGTAATTCCTGGAATCTTATGTTATTTAAGGCGATTGTTTGCTTGCCTTGTCAGTGTCACCCTAATGTACTCTGGGCTCAAGCCAAATGTTTAATGAGCGCGTCTAAATAAAAACATCTAAAATCAAAGGCCTTTCCAATCATTCCTTACATCATAAAGATCTGCTGGAGCCAGTCGTCTCGACCTCTCTCTGAAAGGCTTCTCATCAATCGGATTTTATGGTGAATGCTTTTGGCCAATCCTAAGTCCCATTCTCCGACTGAGAAGACATCCTTTTGTTTCAACATTTACTTGATTAGGTTCTCCAACTCAGTATGATTATCATCCGATCACTCAAACCACAATTGAAAACACTCGTACTTTACTAGCTTCCTCAACCTCTTTCGGTTTATAGGCGGCCAAACAAACCAGATGAATGGTCATCGTGTTTTGATACTCTCCTCCACCTGCCTCCCGGAACCACTTGGTGCTAAATAATTGGGCATTAGTCCCTACGATTAGTTGTACGTCCTCTCTTCTTTCTCCGAATCAGGACACACTAAAGCGACTACTGGCACTTCTTTCTCTACACCAGTGACTTCTCTTTAGGAACGTCAAACCAACCATGTTATATCCTAGGCACGGATAATTCTGCTCACTGAAACCCCAGATGGTCAGTCTGGATAGCGGTCATATCTCCATGTCAGATACATTTTCCCGATACCACCTCTCAAATATGATAGACACCTGTGAACCACTGTCCAGTAGAACAAGACATTTCTTCCCATTGACTAAAGCAGATACATAGGGTGCTTGACCTATCAGTCCAGGTGGAATTCGTCTCCAGGTGCAATGTGGGTTTTCGACAGTGTTTACACTGGCTATTTTCAGGGACCCAGTTTGGGGCTTTCTGGTCCCCCTTCCTTGTTTCCCGATTGCTTTTCAGTAAATTGTACCCTTCCGGGGGACTTGCGAGGATTCCAACGAGTTGGGCACCTTCTGGCTATGTGTCCTTCATGATCACATTCATAACACCTGTGAGACTCTCTCACTAGCACCAGGAAATTGAACTGTTTAAAGGCTTAGAATTTTCCCTAGCAAGCTGCATAGCTATTAATGGATCTATTTGTTCCTTCTGTGTATAAAGGAGTTTGATCAACTCTTCTTCTCTTGCACTTGGTTCGGGCTTTAAGCTGACAGCTTTCACTTTCTTGGTCACTCTATCTCTAGCTTCTATCAATGCCTTTTTTTCCTTAACCTCCTGCATCAATTGATTAAACGTGGGGGCAATCTTTCCAGTGGGACTTCCCCTTAACTTCAAAGCGATAGAATCCAAAGACAGTGCCCCTCTCAACAGCTGCTTCAAGCACTCTTGTCAACTTCCGCCAAAGTCAACCCTCCTTTTTCCACGATACAGTATATAAGCTTGTCTGGTCGGTATATGTACTTTGACAACTTCTCCCCTGGCTCCTGACACGTATTCCTCAGTCGGTATAATAGATGAGTGGCATCTTCAAACATTCTAAACTCCCTTTATAACGCAATGCATAATCTAGGTTCATTGCCAATGGGTCACTTCGGTGAGCAGTCTGCACAATCTCTATTGCGGGACCTTTCAAACTCTCCGTTATTCTCTGTTTCTTGGAGGCTTCAGAACACTGCGACTCTCTAGTAGCACAGCATAAGATTTAGGGGCACATTTATCATTATTCACATAAAGTGAAAAGTAGTTTTCAATCCTTATCGCAATGATAAGGATTGAACTACTTCTCACATTTATGTACAGCCGTGCAGAGAAACAGCAGTTCCGAAAAACTGCTGTTTCAGTGATAAAAAAAAACATACTTACCCCCCTCTTCGGAAGCGCTGTCTCCGGGTCTTCTCCTCACTCTTCAAGTGCGCATGTCCAGTACACAGATCCCCTCTCTGTCTCTGCAACTATCGTTGCAGAGAGAGAGCTGTGAGTGACAGGGAGGGATCATGTGATCCCTCCACACATGCGCTGTCCAGCTCTGCTCTCCGGAGCAGAGCTGACAGCATTAGATTTCCTCATGTACGCCAGCTGCAGCTGGCGTACATTAACATGACAAGTTCCCGAAAAAAATGTTTTTTCGGGACTTGTTAGATTGCGGCCAGGAGCAGTCACCATTCTGTTGAATGGTGACTGTTAGAAAAAACGAACTGCAGCGAAAATTAGTGGTTTGGAAGATTGAACAGTCGAACGGAGCTGTCATAAATATCAATTGCAGACTTCCTTCACCTATTTTCACGGTAAGTGCACGATAGTGCAATACCGTCATTTGTTAAATGTGCCCCTCACTCTTGTCATCTCCTCGCCGGTCTAGAACATTAGGTCTCGGCAACCATATTCGCTCAGCGACCACTTGAACTACTTCTTCATCTGAAATGGCTAAAAATTTGCCACAAAGTGCAAAACATTTATCTACGTTCTTCATTAGCTGTTCACACCCCTTGTGTACCTTTTCTTGCAACAACTTTGCCATGGCGCTGGCTTTTCTTAAGAAAATCTGAGCTTGTCACTTTGAATCTCTGCAGTGCCTACAATGTAACCCCCCCTTTCTCACCCTCCCCAAGCAAGTGGGTGGTTTTATTTTTAAATGTGTGTGCCTGGCAGCGTAGAATATCCTCTCACCTTGAATATCTATTAGCGCAGTGCCTACACCTTGGTCAAACTTAGTAGGCTCTTCATCGGGTAATGTCCTTTGTCAGTGACACCAGAGGGAGACCAAGGAACTCCTGGCCCCCTACTTCAATAAAGCAGACAGCCAATAAAAGCAATGGCAATACTTCATGGTGAATTTTGAAAGCCACGCTTGCACAATTATTGACCTTCAAGACTGGGTTTTGTGTCAAGTTTGACCTTTATTACAAAATTAAAAGCTATATTAAGAATATCTACTATAACCAATTTCTAAGAGTTACTCTAACTAGCAGACTAGCGTAAATATGTTTCACTATAAACACCTCACAATTTAAACTTCAATGCAGTAATCTATAACAGTGGCATCAATACACATATTTTTGCTAATCTAAAGTTCTCCTACTTACATTTCAACATCAGATAGATGCATAAACATTTCAACATCAGATAGATGCATAAACATTTCAACATCAGATAGATGCATAAACATTTCAACATCAGATAGATGCATAAACATTTCAACATCAGATAGATGCATAAACATTTCAACATATGAACATTAGGGGCCTGATTCATTAAGGATCTTAACTTAAGAAACTTCTTATTTAAGTCTCCTGGACAAAACCATGTTACAATGCAAGGGGTGCAAATTAGTATTCTGTTCTGCACATAAGTTAAATACAAATTGTTTTTTCATGTAGCACACAAATACTTGATAGCTGATTTGTACACTGAAATTTAAAGTTGATATTTGTGTGTTACATGAAAAAACAGTCAGTATTTAACTTATGTGCAAAACATAATTTTCACCCCTTGCATTGTAACATGTTTTTTTCCAGGAGTCTTAAATAAGAAGTTTCTCAAGTTAAGATCCTTAATGAATCAGGCCCTAGGTTATTTAAGATTAAACAATGGAGGGCCCTCCACTAATTATAGAGTCCCACCAGCTTCTTGTTAGTTTAACTGTAAATCCAGCAGTAAAGTTTAGTTTGCGCAATATGACATCACTCAAATTAGCTGTTGTTTGCAGCGGAGTAATATCAGGCACTTTAGCAATACTCTCCTCGCTCAATTCAGCAATATCTAGCCGAAATACTTTCATCTTAACTGTGGTTCATTACTTGCTTTCTCTGAGGTGCAATTTTCCTCACATAACGTCTTTCTGGTTCTTTCCAATACTGTAATGCTATCAGCATGAAAAATCACAGATTGACAGTGTGTACATCCCAAGTTGCTAAGGCTAGATGACTCCTCCACTGTCCTGGATTCCTCAGAAGAATTCTTGCGCGTCAGTCCCACTGCCGCTGCTATTGCTGCTGCTGGGGGTGAAGCTTCATCCCAGAAGCAGACCAAGAATAATACTACTAGTAGTTTACAACAATTGACTGTTAAACAGTCTTTTGCAAGAGGAAGCAAGTATGAAAGCTGTCACCCAGTCGCAAGGCAGATCACAGACGCCATGGCGACTATGCTAGTATTAGATCTGTGTCCAATATCCACTATTAAGGCAGCTGGTTTTAGACAGTTCCTTGGGGTCTTGTGTCCCCGTTACCAAATTCCATCATGACACCATTTCAGTAGAAAAGCTATTCCTCACCTCTACCAGAAGGTTCGTAAAAATGTTATTATTGGGCTGCAAAATGCCATTCTACCCACTGGACACTTAACCTCAGATATGTGGACAAGTGGAACTGGGCAATGGAAAGATTATATGACTGTGACAGCCCACTGGGCTGGTGATTCGTCTTCACCAGTAGGAACAGCAGCAGAATGTACCCAAGAACGTCACATTTGTCAGAGGCAGACTACTCTGTGTATCACCGGCTTCACTAAGAGGCATTCAGCTGACAATCTGTTAGAAAAACTAAGGGATGTCATTGCAACATGGCTTATCCCGCTTGGACTCTCCTCAGGATATGTCATTTCTGATAACGCCACCAATATTGTGAGAGCATTACAGCTGGGTGAATTCCATCACATTCCCTGTTTTGCTCACACAATAAACATGTTGGTGCAGAGCTTATTAAAAAATGACAGGGACGTGCAGGAGATGCTGTCTGTGTGACGTAAAATATCTGGACATTTACGTCATTCGGCAACAGCATGTAGGAGATTGCAGCAGCTACAAGAGCAATTTAATTTGCCCTGCCACCAACTGAAGCAAGAGGTAGTGACAAGGTGGAATTCCACCCTGTATATGTTTCTGCTGATGGAGGAACAGCGAAAAGCCATCCACGCTTACTCCACAAGCCATAACATTGGGAAAGGAGTGGGGATGTATTTTACTCAAGCGCAGTGGAGAATACTTTCTGTGTTGTGCAAGGTGCTGAAACCATTCAAAGTCGTCACCTGTGAAGTGAGTTCAGACACTGCGAGCTTGAGTCAAGTGATTCCCTTAATTAGACTTTTGGAAAAGCAGTGAGAAACTGAAGGAGAAGATTCAACAAAGCCATTTCGCTAAGTATGTTGGACTTATTTTTACAACAGCATAGAAATAGACACATCAGACAGTCCCTTTACATACTAGGAGGAAAAAAAGGGAATTTGGTGACCCATGTACCAACTCGCTTTGCACTGCCTAAGCAGCCCACCCTCCAGTGTGTACTCGGAAATAGTTTTCAGCACAGCCAGGAACCTTGTCAGCGATCGGCGTAGGAGGCTACTTCCTCAAAATGTGGAAAAGATGTTGTTCATAAAAATGAACTTCAAGTTCCACGAAGAAGGCCTTTTTCCGCCAATTACATCAAAATACTGAGACTTCTGTAACGGTGGATTCCAGCGGTGATGAATTAATAATGTGTGAGGATGATGTACACACTTCATGAGGGTGAGGATGAGGCTGAGGATAATGACAACAACATTTTGCCACAGTAGAGTTAATTAACAGCACTGTTACCTTAGGTGGCTTAAGGCCATGGTTACCTTGTTTTGTGGGGGCCCATACAAACCAAGCACTTCAGCCACAAGGAGTGGCACTTTTGTGGCTGAAGTGCTTGGTTTGTTAAAGTGTACATGTCCTTTTTAAGATCCAACATAAGGGTGGGAGGGCCCATGGACAATTCCATCTTGCATCACTTTTATTTTCTGCCACTGCTGTGTGCCAATTTATCCTAGATGTGCTAGGAACTGCTATGTGTCATTGCTCTGTCGCTTACCATCCAGCCAGGTCACTGCAGTATTTGTCCGAAAGTGTATGAAAATAATAATATGACCTGTGAGGTGGTAAAAATTGATTGCAAATGACTTGCATTTAGTGTAATTGGGGATAATAATAATGTAGGATCAAAAAAAGAGCAAATTTATGTGATTTTAGCATAATTTAGCAATTTTCTACAGATCAAAAATCAAAACCAAAACCAAAACCACACGAGGGTGGTTTTGCCAAAACCAAAACACGTAGCTAATCCAGATACAAAACCAAAACCACTTCACGGTGGTCTGTGAGCATCTCTACTTTTGGATATGCCAACTATTTATCCACTCCCCTTTAAAATTATTATTACAGCGCCAACAGAGGGCAAACAACAAAACAATAGATGGTATTACAGGATAAAATAGTAAACATGTAATGAAAATCTCAACACAGCTAATTATAAAAATGAATTAGACCATACAACACCACCATATTAGATATTACATATTGTGACAAAGTCACTGGTGTAGTATATAAAAACAGGTATATTTTACCCAGGTTCCTAAACTACTGCTTTTAAAAACCCCAGGCGAATGTGTGTCTGTAGTAGCTGTGAGCTGCTGAAGAGCTGTAGGCTTTATAGAAAAGTCTGAAAAGGGTCCTGGGGTTTATGGATGGAGAGAGAGGGTGGGCTCCATCCATTAGGCCTGTTACCAGGGTCTTCCAGGTTACTTAAAAATCTCTTGGCTGTCAGGAGTCTCACCTGAATGGTGCTGGTAAAAGGCTGCGGCTCAGCTCAGTTAGTCCCCCACTGCCTGTGGACTGAGGCTGCATAGTCTCTGATATTTGCCTGTAAATGAAATGTGCTGATACGGCTTATGTTTTTTTTTTAGTTTATTAGTCAGGAGTGACAAATGTTTAGTTACAGTCGGATAGCAAGAAGTTTTCTTTTATTTCTCTGCTTACTAAAACTGTCAGAGGCAATTTGCACCAAACGCTTTGTCTTGTGTGACTTATCTGCTGCTATACATTGCCGTCTACCCCAGGAAACGGCACCTGTTCCCCTCACTTGCTTACAATCTTTTACTTAGCTTCGGGTATAAAATCAGCATGCAAATTTTTTTTTGAGCAGTACCAAAGAATAGTAAGCCGGTGTCCAATACCACATGATGTAGACTTGATGTTGCATAAATTGGATTCAGATCAAAACTCGTAGGGGCGCACACACATACAACATGAATGTGAGTATGACATGCTTATTTTTTTTTAAGAAAGTGCCACATCCATAACTCATTTTCTAATTCTCCACAGGTGGGGGAATTGGACGGAAACTCTGTGGTGTGATTTTGGGTTCTTAACTAAATTCATGATGCGCGTGGAGGATTCCAAGCCCAGAAGAGATAATACGGCTGTCAACAACATCAAGTTTATGTGCTCTGATGGGAAAGTGTTGGAAGGAAAAGGCCTCTCCTGGGGAAGTTATGGAACCTGGAGTGAGAGCTGCGTACATGGGATCCGTGGCCTCAAAACAAAAGTACAAGGACTTGTGCCAGATGACGATAAGGACAACACAGGTCTCAATGATTCTCAATTTCTCTGCGGTGAATAAATATCAGAGATATTTCAATATTCACTTGATCCACTTATCTTGACAAAGATTAATGTGTGGTTCTGAATGAAAGTGATATCTAATAAAACACGGGTTTACATGATGTGTTGCAATAACTCTTATTTGTAGCTAACATGGTTAATTAACCACTAGAGACGAGGAAACCATTTCACACAGTTTCAGATTTTGCATGATTATTTCCTAATCACACCGGCTCATTTGACAACGCCAGGAAGTCACATTATTGGTAACAATTATAAAACCCATAAATCATTTGTAATTGACTGGTGGTGGAGTGGAAACTAGGGGACACCCAGTTTTGTCTATTTTGCTTTGGTCATTTGTAGCATATGGGTGGGTATTATTATTTTTTTTTTTTCCATTGGACTATGGCAGTGGTTCCCAAACTTTTGCAGTTCGCGGCACCCTGAGTCTCCATAATTTTTTTAAGGCACCCCTCCAAAATAATTACCGAGCAGTCCTGTTTTAGAAGTAGTTGGGTCAAAAAATTGTAATAAGTATTTAGGTCAGGACTGAAATGCTTATTTAGTTGTATGCAAAAATGCCCCCTCTGCATCCAGACACTCTGCCCTCTCTCACGCTGTCCCCCCTCCTCTGCCCTCTGTCACGCTGTCCCCCCTCCTCTGCCCTCTGTCACGCTGTCCCCCCTCCTCTGCCCTCTGTCACCCTCCTGTCACGATGTCCCCCTCCACTGCCCCTCTCACGCTGTCCCAGCTCCTCTGCCACGCTGTCTCCCTTCTGTCACGATGTCCCCCTCCACTGCCCCTCTCACACTCTCCTCCTCCTCTGCCCACTGTCCTCCTCCTCTGCCCTCTGTCATGCTGTCTCCCTCCTGTCACGCTGTCCCCCTCCACTGCCCCTCTCACGCTGTCCCAGCTCCTCTGCCCTCTGTCCCAGCTCCTCTGAAACGCTGTCCCCCTCCTGTCACGCTGTCACTCTCCTCTGTCCCCCTCCTGTCACGCTGTCCCCCTCACGCTGTCCCCCTACTCTGCCCCAGCTCCTCTGCCCTCTGTCCCAGCTCCTCTGCCACGCAATCCCTCTCCTCTGTCCCCCTCCTGTCACGCTGTCACTCTCCTCTGTCCCCCTCCTGTCACTCTCCTCTGTCCTCTCCTGTCATGCTGTCACTCTCCTCTGTCCCCTCCTGTCACGCTGTCACTCTCCTCTGTCCCCTCCTGTCACGCTCCTCTGTCCCCTCCTGTCACGCTGTCACTCTCCTCTGTCCCCTCCTGTCACGCTCCTCTGTCCCCTCCTGTCACGCTGTCACTCTGCTCTGTCCCCTCCTGTCACTCTGCTCTGTCCCCTCCTGTAACGCTGTCACTCTGCTCTGTCCCCTCCTGTCACGTTGTCACTCTGCTCTGTCCCCTCCTGTCACGTTGTCACTCTGCTCTGTCCCCTACTGTCACGCTGTCACTCTGCTCTGTCCCCTCCTGTCACGCTGTCACTCTCCTCTGTCCCCTCCTGTCACGCTGTCACTCTGCTCTGTCCCCTCCTGTCACGCTGTCACTCTGCTCTGTCCCCTCCTGTCACGCTGTCACTCTCCTCTGTCCCCTCCTGTCACACTGCTCTGTCCCCTCCTGTCACGCTGTCACTCTGCTCTGTCCCCTCCTGTCACTCTGCTCTGTCCCCTCCTGTCACGCTGTCACTCTGCTCTGTCCCCTCCTGTCACGCTGTCACTCTCCTCTGTCCCCTCCTGTCACACTGCTCTGTCCCCTCCTGTCACGCTGTCACTCTGCTCTGTCCCCTCCTGTCACGCTGTCACTCTGCTCTGTCCCCTCCTGTCACGCTGTCACTCTGCTCTGTCACCTCCTGTCACGTGACAGGAAGATGTTAATTGTATAAGAATCACCTTTAGTTTTTTTTAAAAAATCTGAAAAATAAAAAGATTTATGACCACAATCATTACGATCTGCACATTCTGGCCATCGTCCATCTGTACCTTCATTTTGTGGAGCGAGATTATTGTAATGAGAACATTCCACATTTTTATAGGTTCTTTGCCATGCAGAAGGACCTTTAGACATTTCCAGACCACAAATGACTTCAGCTTTGCACCAGCTCAGAGTTAGTAGCCTTTGGGTCTCGTGAATTACTTTTAATGGGACACATTCTGTTCCTCCCTGTTTCACTTTGGTGAAGAAGCTTGTTTATGGGCACACTGTAAACAATGTAATGAAAAGTATAACACACACACATAACATGTTATAAAAGCAATTCCAATGTCCTCTCAGTCCATAAATACGGTTAAATCCAGCAGTAATTTAGGTTTAAAAAAAAGCTTATTTGATTGTTGGGGTTCTCCAAGGTAGGAGGATGTTGGACTGTGATTTGATGTTTACACGTTTGGTCTTTTATTTTGTGGAGGAATCGCCCGTGAGTGAAGGTAAGACGAGCACTTTGATTGCTGTTGGGAGGACCATTCAGGCACATTGGTGCAAAATCAAAACGCACATCAGAAATTCTTTCGGAAATTTTCTCCATTGTGTTTACTATCACTTCACTGTTTACTTCCTTACTCCTCCATCCTGTGCTTCATGCAGGACAGATAGGAGAAGGGGAGTGGTTTAGACTGTTAGTTCTTATCTGTGGGTTACAGGAAGAAAGGAAGATTTATCACTGAAAATGTGTATTGCTTTAAGAGATCCTACAGAAATGTATTAAATAAAACCTTTTTCATCAGCTGTGCACATCCAGCCTTCATTGGACCTAACCATAATTTTAACTAAAATGAAACTTAGATGTATATGCAAATTGCAAGCTAATGTACTAGAGAATTTAGCAGCAGCCAAAAAATACTGTTATGGAATGAAAATTAATGAAACAAATCTAGAATATCCAAAAAGGACTTTGAAGAAAATTATAAGACCAATCAATTTATAGGAATAACATTTGTTTTTCACTTTTTTTTTTATTGAAGCTTAATACATCATGTCAAAACAGTTGCATCATTTCAATAAAGATACACACTGATTAACGACTCAAAATAAAAAAAATAACACAACTCTTCAAAACATCAATATTCTTTTAAGAACTAGTACATAGTATCCTTTTTAAAGTCTGAAGACATAAAGATTTAAGTGTGATCAATGGGAGAGTTAGGGTATTACTATAAACCTTAAACGCTTATGAATGAAAAGGTGGATATATAACGTCCACTCTAAGTTCCCATACTAGTTTGTGTGTCTGAGGGAGGATACCAATATAAGTTTCCCATACTTTGAAGAAGCATTTCAAAATTTTGTCTCCATCCAATCCATTAAAATATATATAAAACAGTTTCTCCTTATATAAAGAAAAAGATGGGGTGTTATTATCCAATTTTGGAACTAGATAAAATGTGCCTGATTCATTAAGGGAAGTAAGGCAAAAAATGAGTAAGTTTTCTCTTGGTCAAAACCATGTTACAATGCAAGGGGTGCAAATTAGTTTATTATTTTGCACATAAGTTAAATACTGGCTGTTTTTTTCATGTAGCGCATAAATACTTGATAGCTTTAGTTATACACTGAAATGTAAAGTTTATCTAGGACATGCCCTACCCCAACTATAAATCTGTCCCCACATTTTAAATTTACCTCCCCCTCCAGTGCAACATGTTTTTGCCTAGGTACAAAGTTACTCATTTTTTTTGCTTTACATTCCTTAATGACTCAGACCTGGGGGTAAATGTATGATCCTCCGATTTTTTTTCAACTCGCCGGAAATCGGCGACTTTGCAGGTAAAATTTAAAGCGGCGATGGCTTGTAAAGGCAAGTTTGCCTTTACAAGCCATTGCCGCTTTAAATTTTCATTGCAGGGAAATGAGACAGGAATCATAGTCAATATAAGGTCACGTAAGGTAGAACCGGTTCCGAAATGTATAACTAGCCAAGGGCAGTGACGCAAGCCTACAGCATGAAGCAAGAACAAGACAGGTCAGTATAAGAAGGTCAGGAAGAATAATGCTGAAGCACAACACAGGTTTTAATAGAGATGTGTATGATAACATGGCATGCATCCAGATGTGCTCTCACATGTCTCAGGCAGCACTTAAATGGGAGCATAAAAATAATAAGAGCGCCTAAAAAGAGATGCTTTCAGCTGGGTGACAAGAGGGGTGCAGCACCTGAGATGGCGGAAAAGCAAAGATGGGTTTGCTACAGGGCACCCTTTGATATATTTAAGGGGAATGGGTTAAATTACATTTATTGATCAGAAAAATGCGCTAACATCAGATGCTTTCACCTAAGAGCACTTTTCTGGGCTTGTACTTTTTCACTCTATTTAATAAAATAATGTGTGCTGGGAGATTTCAAATACTGATTGTTCACATATAGAGATTTCCTGTAAAATGTAAAACAATTGAGGATAACAGTATTTGCCAAGGGTTCATGGAAGACATTGGATATTTGTAATGACTAAAGTATTGTGTCACGGGCACTAGGAGTCTTTACCCAGGGATCACCAGGTGATCGGCTTACCAGAGCAGTATAGGTGGTAATATGGTACTCTGGTAGCAGGGTGATCACGGAACAGGAAATAGCAGATGATGAGATGCTCAGGAAAGTCTATGACTAGCAGCACTGGCAATATGGAGGTAGTAATACACGAGGAACTGTATGGACAAAGGACACGTGAAGGTAGTCAGTGGTCTGCGGTAGCAAGTTGTACCACTGCTATAGTGAGGAGGAATGTCCAACAGAAACGAGGAGGTGATGAGAATCAGCGGTCTGCGGATAGCAAGTTGTACCGCTGTCTGAGTGAAGGAATGGAATCCAAGTGGAGATATCCGGGGAGTCAGTGGTCTGCGTTAGCAAGTTGTACCACTGCTATGTGAGAGGATACTGGAACAGGTGAAACTGTAAACAGGAGTCAGTGGTCTGCCACTAGCAAGTTGTACCACTGAATATATATGTGAGGAGGTGCACGGGGAGAGACTGCAACACAATATATACACGGGCACCTTGACTTTGATCCACAGTAATATGCACAATATAAATGTATAAATGACTGAACAATACTGCCAATATAGAAAGTCTCTTGAAGTAGTCCAGCATAAGATAACACAGTCAATGATGGCAATAGACTCAGCGGATAGCACACTCCAGAGGAGAACCAACACAGTCCAGCAAGGTATGCAATACACAGCACAGTCAATGAGAAGTATGCATACCGTGGTTCAGGAGGCAGTCAGACAGGAGTGCAGAGATACCTGAACGGCAGGAGGCCGGCAGGATGCGAAGTCCCTGGATGGGTGAAGCGGTGGTCTAGTAGGTGCAGCGCACGGGAAGGTAGACCAGCAGGGAACACAGGAAAGCGTGGAGAGCGGATCAGCAGTAGATGGATGAGTAGTGCTGAGGGGTAGCAGCAGCGGGTCTCTGCGGGAACACGGAGGTAGCCAATAGCAACCAGCAGGTGCAGTAACGATGGGACACGGGAGAGCAGAGTTGAACAGGCACTGTTGATCACGGAGAATAGCGGGTAGCAATAGTGGAGGCAGACTCAAGGAAACACGGGAGCGTTGACAAGGACTGAAGACTGAAGCGCACAGAGGCAGCGGATAGGAATCAGCCAAACAGTCACGATGAAACACAGACGGGTTGCAGGTTGAAGACTGTAGTGCACGGAGGCAGCGGATAGGAATCAGCTAGCAGTCACGATGATGAAACACAGACGAGTTGCAGGTTGAAGACTGTAGTGCACGGAGGCAGCGGATAGGAATCAGCTAGCAGTCACGATGATGAAACACAGACGAGTTGCAGGTTGAAGCCTGTAGTGCACGGAGGCAGCGGATAGGAATCAGCTGGCAGTCACAATCATGAACAGGTGAGTGGATGTGGTTGAAGCCTGTAATGCACGGAGGCAGCGGATAGGCATCAGCTAACAGTCCCAATGATACATGGTAGAGTTGAAGTGATTAGAAGACTGTAGTGCACGGAGGCAGCGGATAGGAATCAGCTCACAGTCACGATGATTCAGTAGATGGTAGAAGTGGTATGGGAACCACAGTAGCAGAAGTGGTTTGGAAACCACAGAGGTAGAAGTGGTTTGGAAACCACAGGAATCAGCAGAGCTGAATAAACAAGGAAACACAGGAACACCTTCAGAGACTCATGGGGAATGAGACTCCAAGATCAGGCAATGTGGTGATGACCACAGGTGCTTAATATAGGGAGGTTGCCTGATCTGCCAATTAAGTTAAAGGAACATACACTGGAGGTATAGAAAGGGCTGCGCATGCGCAGTCCCTCAGGATGGAGGACGGCCACGGTTCCTAAATGTCCGGGAAGAAGCACTCACAGTCCGGTGAGTGACAGTACCCCCCCTTTTAAAGGTGGGCACAGAACGCCTGGAACCGGGCTTGTCCGGATTTTTGGAATAAAACTTCTTCAGAAGGGCAGGAGCATTAAGATCTTCAGCTTTGATCCATGAACGCTCCTCAGGACCAAAGCCCTTCCAATGAACGAGGAAACGGAGGACTCCTCGCGAAATTTTTGCATCCAATACCTCAGTAATCTCGAAATCCTCCTCCTGATGAGCTTGAACTGGCTGCGGTGCTGAGGAAGGAGTCGAGAAACGGTTGATGATGAGAGGTTTGAGCAAGGACACATGGAAGGCATTGGAGATCCGAAGATTCTTAGGAAGAAGAAGTTTAACACATACTGGATTGATAACTTGAATGATCCTATATGGACCAATAAAACGAGGGGCGAATTTCATAGATGGAACCTTCAAACGAATATTTTTGGTAGATAACCAGACACGATCTCCATTTTTTAGTGGTGGAATAGCCCGCCTCTTCTTATCTGCGAAAGACTTATATTTGTTAGATGTCTTCTTTAAACAGGTTTTGACCTGAGACCAGATATTTTTGAAGGTCTGACAAGCAGTCTCCACAGCAGGAACTTGGGTGGGCGGGAGGGCAGGAAATTCCGGAAAAGACGGATGGTGACCGTAGACCACAAAGAATGGAGTTTTGGATGATGACTCATGGTACATGTTGTTATGGGCGAATTCAGCCCAAGGGAGCAATTCTACCCAGTTGTCTTGGTTGGCTGAAGAGAACATCCTAATAAAAGTCTCAAGATCTTGATTGACTCGTTCCGTTTGTCCGTTAGATTGCGGATGGTAAGACGATGAGAGTGCTAATCGTATGCCCAAGGTTTTACAAAGGGCCCGCCAGAATCTGGAAACGAATTGTACTCCTCTATCTGACACAATCTCAGACGGACATCCATGGATGCGGAAGATTTCTTTAATGAAATGTTCAGCCAGAGTAGACGAGGAAGGTAAACCGGACAGAGGGACGAAATGAGCCATCTTCGAAAATCTGTCTACCACTACCCAAATAGTATTGTGATTCTTACTTGGTGGCAAATCAGTAACGAAATCCATACTAATATGGGTCCAAGGCTTGGACGGAATGGGTAGTGGTCGCAGCAACCCTGCTGGAGTTCTGCGGGAGGATTTGAACTGAGAACATAAATCACAGGAAGCAATAAACTCTTTGACGTCTCTCCTCATTGAAGGCCACCAGTAACTACGAGAGAGAATCTCAAAGGTCTTATGTTCACCGGCGTGTCCAGAAAAACGAGAGGCATGGAACCACGAAAGGATTTTCCTCCTCAGAGTAGGAGGCACGAGGGTCTTCCCAAATGGTAGCATTTTGGTGGATGAAGCAGCCAGAGAAATACATTTGGGGTCTAGAATAGCATGGTTGGGAACCTCTTCTACATCAGAGGACGTCACAAAAGCTCGAGATAGAGCGTCAGCTTTCTTGTTCTTAGCAGCTGGTTTGAAGGTTATAATTAATTCAAAACGGGAAAAGAAAAGAGACCATCTTGCTTGACGAGGGTTCAAGCATTGAGCAGATTGCAAATATGACAAGTTCTTATGATCCGTGAAGATCGTCACCGGATGGCGAGCTCCTTCCAACAAGTATCTCCATTCCTCTAATGCAGCTTTGATGGCCAGCAACTCCTTGTCCCCGATAGTATAGTTTTTCTCTGCGGGCAGAAGACCCCGAGAGTAGAAGGCACAAGGATGTAATTTTTGTTGCTCCGAGCGTTGGGAGAGAATAGCTCCTAAGCCCACATTAGAGGCATCTACTTCTAGGAAGAAGGGGAGTGTCACATCAGGTTGTCGCAGAATGGGAGCAGACGAGAAGGACTCTTTGAGGATTTGAAAGGCTTGGAGAGCCTCAGATGACCATTGCTTAGTATTAGCCCCTTTCCGAGTTAAGGCCACAATGGGAGATGCAATGGATGAGAAGTCTTGAATGAAGCGTCTATAGTAATTGGCAAAACCTAAAAAACGCTGGATGGCACGAAGAGTAGTTGGCTGAGGCCAATGTAGTACAGCATTTACTTTGTCTGGATCCATCTTCAGGCCAACTCCGGAAACTATATACCCCAAGAATGGAATCTGGGGTAACTCGAATGAACATTTTTCCAATTTACAGAACAATGAGTTTTTCCGTAGTCTGGAGAGGACCTCTGCCACATGTTGGTGATGAGAAGGCAGGTCCTGTGAGAAGATCAATATGTCGTCCAGGTAGACAACGACACATACATATAATAAGTCCCGAAAGATCTCATTGATGAAACCCTGGAAAACCGCGGGGGCATTACACAGCCCGAAGGGCATTACTAAATATTCGTAATGCCCATCTCTGGTGTTAAACGCGGTCTTCCATTCGTCACCGGAACGGATTCTAATTAAATTGTAGGCACCACGAAGATCCAACTTAGTAAATATCCGAGCTCCCTTGATGCGATCAAATAGCTCAGTGATCAGCGGAATGGGATACCGATTCTTGATAGTAATGGCGTTGAGTCCACGAAAATCTATACAAGGGCGTAATGATCCATCCTTCTTTTTGACGAAGAAGAACCCAGCTCCAGCGGGAGAGGTGGAAGGTCGAATGAACCCACGCTGGAGATTCTCCTGTATGTACTCAGATGTGGCTTGAGTTTCAGGTAACGAGAGAGGATAGACCCGACCCCTGGGAGGAGTCTTGCCAGGTAGAAGGTCGATCGGACAATCCCAAGAACGATGAGGAGGAAGACGTTCAGACTGAGCTTTATCAAACACATCGGCAAATGAAGCATACTGAGGAGGGAGTCCCGGGGAGGAAGATGAGATGGAAGATTGCTGTACTTTAAGAGGAATAACTTGAGAGAGACAACGATGGTGACATTCAGGCCCCCAAGACGTAACTTGAGGGGTGCGCCAGTCAATCTGGGGAGAGTGACATTGAAGCCATGGAAGGCCTAAGACAATCGGACTTGTCGTAACAGGAAGAATTAAAAACGAAATTTCTTCATGGTGTAGTACACCAATCTGAAGGGTTACTGGAGACGTACTCTGGGTGATGAGACCATTGATGAGACGTGATCCATCTATAGCCGTCACAGTAATGGGTGTTTTTAAAGTGATCACTGGTAGGGACCATTGATTCACTAGTGATTTAGAAATGAAATTTCCTGCTGCTCCGGAATCAATCAATGCCTGTGACTCAAAGGATTTAGTAGCAAAGGAAATCGTAACATCGAAAGCGCAGACTTTAGATTTCATAGACAATGGAGAGGACTCCAGGGACCCTAACTTCACCTCTCCAGAACTAGTTAGGGCCTGGCATTTCCCGATTTCTTAGGGCAAGAACTGAGCATATGTGTGGAATCAGCACAATAGATACAGAGTCTATTCTTTACTCTTCGTTTCCTCTCTTCTAAAGATAATTTGGAACGTCCTATCTCCATGGGAATCACAGAAGGTGAAACTGGACGAAATTGAGGGTTTAAACGAAGAGGTGCTTTAGCAGAAGTAGTTTTCTCAGATTCTCTTTCACGAAATCTCATGTCTACACGATGGCAAAGAGAGATCAAATCTTCTAGTGACGAAGGAAGCTCTTGGGTAGTCAGTGCATCTTTAATTTTATCGGAGAGCCCCTGCCAGAAGGCGGCAACTAATGCTTCAGTGTTCCACTGAAGTTCAGAGGCTAAGATCCTAAATTGAATGACATACTGTCCTACTGTATGGGAGCCTTGTCGCAAACGAAGAATGCTGGAAGCAGCGGAGGTCACACGACCTGGTTCATCGAACACACTTCGGAACGTGGAAATGAATTTGGCACTATCTTGTAGAATTGGATCGTTTCTTTCCCACAGAGGGGAGGCCCAAGCCAGGGCTTGTCCAGAAAACAATGAGATAAGATAGGCCACTCTGGAACGATGGGTAGAAAAATTTTGAGGTTGGAGTTCAAAATGGACTGAACATTGGTTAAGGAAACCTCTACAAGTTTTGGGGTCCCCGTCATATTTTGACGGAGTAGGCAGGTGAAGCGTAGGAGCTGTAGACACCTGGGATGGCACTGGGGAAACGGAGGAAAGCACAGGAGCTTCAATACTAGCTGTAACAGTCTGTCCAGATGTTCCTTGGGAGGTTAACGATTGGTAACATTGAAGTAACAGCTGTTGGCGAGCATCCTGTTGCTCCACACGACTGACCAGATGCTGCAGCATCTCTTTAGCAGTAGGTTCCGTATCTGGGTCTGTCATGGCCTGATCTTACTGTCACGGGCACTAGGAGTCTTTACCCAGGGATCACCAGGTGATCGGCTTACCAGAGCAGTATAGGTGGTAATATGGTACTCTGGTAGCAGGGTGATCACGGAACAGGAAATAGCAGATGATGAGATGCTCAGGAAAGTCTATGACTAGCAGCACTGGCAATATGGAGGTAGTAATACACGAGGAACTGTATGGACAAAGGACACGTGAAGGTAGTCAGTGGTCTGCGGTAGCAAGTTGTACCACTGCTATAGTGAGGAGGAATGTCCAACAGAAACGAGGAGGTGATGAGAATCAGCGGTCTGCGGATAGCAAGTTGTACCGCTGTCTGAGTGAAGGAATGGAATCCAAGTGGAGATATCCGGGGAGTCAGTGGTCTGCGTTAGCAAGTTGTACCACTGCTATGTGAGAGGATACTGGAACAGGTGAAACTGTAAACAGGAGTCAGTGGTCTGCCACTAGCAAGTTGTACCACTGAATATATATGTGAGGAGGTGCACGGGGAGAGACTGCAACACAATATATACACGGGCACCTTGACTTTGATCCACAGTAATATGCACAATATAAATGTATAAATGACTGAACAATACTGCCAATATAGAAAGTCTCTTGAAGTAGTCCAGCATAAGATAACACAGTCAATGATGGCAATAGACTCAGCGGATAGCACACTCCAGAGGAGAACCAACACAGTCCAGCAAGGTATGCAATACACAGCACAGTCAATGAGAAGTATGCATACCGTGGTTCAGGAGGCAGTCAGACAGGAGTGCAGAGATACCTGAACGGCAGGAGGCCGGCAGGATGCGAAGTCCCTGGATGGGTGAAGCGGTGGTCTAGTAGGTGCAGCGCACGGGAAGGTAGACCAGCAGGGAACACAGGAAAGCGTGGAGAGCGGATCAGCAGTAGATGGATGAGTAGTGCTGAGGGGTAGCAGCAGCGGGTCTCTGCGGGAACACGGAGGTAGCCAATAGCAACCAGCAGGTGCAGTAACGATGGGACACGGGAGAGCAGAGTTGAACAGGCACTGTTGATCACGGAGAATAGCGGGTAGCAATAGTGGAGGCAGACTCAAGGAAACACGGGAGCGTTGACAAGGACTGAAGACTGAAGCGCACAGAGGCAGCGGATAGGAATCAGCCAAACAGTCACGATGAAACACAGACGGGTTGCAGGTTGAAGACTGTAGTGCACGGAGGCAGCGGATAGGAATCAGCTAGCAGTCACGATGATGAAACACAGACGAGTTGCAGGTTGAAGACTGTAGTGCACGGAGGCAGCGGATAGGAATCAGCTAGCAGTCACGATGATGAAACACAGACGAGTTGCAGGTTGAAGCCTGTAGTGCACGGAGGCAGCGGATAGGAATCAGCTGGCAGTCACAATCATGAACAGGTGAGTGGATGTGGTTGAAGCCTGTAATGCACGGAGGCAGCGGATAGGCATCAGCTAACAGTCCCAATGATACATGGTAGAGTTGAAGTGATTAGAAGACTGTAGTGCACGGAGGCAGCGGATAGGAATCAGCTCACAGTCACGATGATTCAGTAGATGGTAGAAGTGGTATGGGAACCACAGTAGCAGAAGTGGTTTGGAAACCACAGAGGTAGAAGTGGTTTGGAAACCACAGGAATCAGCAGAGCTGAATAAACAAGGAAACACAGGAACACCTTCAGAGACTCATGGGGAATGAGACTCCAAGATCAGGCAATGTGGTGATGACCACAGGTGCTTAATATAGGGAGGTTGCCTGATCTGCCAATTAAGTTAAAGGAACATACACTGGAGGTATAGAAAGGGCTGCGCATGCGCAGTCCCTCAGGATGGAGGACGGCCACGGTTCCTAAATGTCCGGGAAGAAGCACTCACAGTCCGGTGAGTGACATATTGTTAGATGAAGCAGCATTGACTTGTTCAGTGACCTAATAAAACTAATGAGACATGGGGTAATAAATCCCTTTTCAAGAAGAAGAAAGCATAAGTGGCATTATGGATATTGAAGATACAATGGTCCCTTTTCAGAGCCATAAAATATCTGGGGTGGTGATGGCTGGGAGTGTGTGATGAAATAGTGGGGGGATCATAAATTGGCCACAGGGCGTTGATTTAATGGCTGATGCGGTGATGAATTGGTTGGGGGGTGGGGTGGGTAATGAACTGACTGGAGGTATGGATTATCATCTTTGTATACTCTGTATAATAATAATAAGAAGAATTATTTTTGTTATTATTTATTTATTTATTTATTGATAAGGTGCCACAGATTCCGTAGCGCCAGATACAGAAGCAAGTAACAAATAGATGATGTAATACACATAAGTAGCACAGATGAGTGTGAATAATGCTATGGGGACTCACACATAGTGCAGCAAAAGACATGACAGGACTTACAAGGGAGTCAGACAGCGGAAAGACATGGGACAATAGGTAGAGCTTACATTTTATAGGGAGGGATGGTGAGAAAAAGTAGGATCAACTGGGAGAAAATGGGGATGGCGGATAAGAAAGAGGAGGTGAAGAATAAGATGGTCAGGAGGTGGTAGAGAAGGCAAGCTTAAAAAAGGTGAGTTTTGAGTGAACGTTTGAAGGACTGAAGGTTGGGGGAGAGTTGAGTGAGTTCCAGAGTATGGGGGCAGCACGGCAGAAGTCTTGGATGTGAGCATGGGAGGAGGTAATGAGAGGTGAATTCAGGTGGAGGACAGTGGTGGAGCGAAGTGGTCGGGTAGTAAGCTAATTCGAGACAAGGTCAGAGATATAAGGGGAGAAGTGTTGGTAAGCACTTTGTAGGTCCGGGTAATGGATGGGGAGCCAATGAAGGGTTTTATACAGAGGAGGCATAATTCCTCTCTGTATTATATAGTGGTCCCGAGGATGTTATCTGTTGTCTCAGTCGTCACTAGAATGCTAAATACTAGTCAGATAGGGCTGGTAGATGTTTGTATTTTATTACAGCTCTTTCACAATAAATTTTAACATATTTTACTGTCTATATGTGTCTGTGATAAGGGTAGTTTTAACTGGTCATACTGGAGTGCTGTAATCATTCAGGGTTTGTTAACATTTTGCATTCAAATACAATTTTTGCCGAGTTTTAAAACAGGACCCCAACTTTATAGAAACAACAACAAACCCGCAAGAACCACCAAGAGGGAACAGCATGTAGTCAAAGCTGCAAGAACAGGAAAGAGCTAACTGCACGATCTGTAAAAAATCTGAAAGCTGAAGAACACTCCTGAATATTTCTTTAATGAGTTTGAGGGAGGGGGGGTGTTACAGATATATTAGCTCTGGCAGGCTGTTCTGCAGGAGATCAGGCGGGGAGGTGGGTGCGTGGGGGGCTCCGTGAATCACGTAATTTTGTCCCCGCCACCCAGACGCACTACTCGCGTCCTAAGCCCCGCCCCCACCACCTAAGTAATGAAGGGACCAGAACCGGGAGGTTGCCCTGCTCTCCCGAGAGTCTGGTAGTCTCCCAGACAATCCGAGAGAGTAGGCAACTATGACTTACTATGCTAATGAGGAACATCAAGATATTGTTCTAGCAGGCTCACATTGACCCAAGCATGCTATTAAAAGCAAAAACTTGTGAGGACTGGGTTTTCTGTCCTCACTTGCCAAACGTCCTCTCTTTGAAGGTGTGTACTCATGCTACAATCTTCATAGGTACAGAACCACAAACATCCATATCCCTTTTACTTCACTACGAAATCCACATCCATATCCACCTATATAAAAAGAAAAAACTTTAGACAAGGTCACACCATAACAGATACAATCTACTTGGACCACATCTTATTTATGGGGTACAGTTTTGGACAATTCACTGTAAAAATTATATGGCCTTACTCTAGTTGTTTAGAGGTAACCTTGATAATTAATGGAATTAAAGGTTTAAATTATAAAGTGAGGCTACAAATATTAAGTTTGTTTACTTTGGAAAATAGGGACTTCAGGGGTGACCTAAATAATATGTTTAAACATAATCAATATGGATATAAAGACAAACTTTGCGTATCAAGAATCATACCGGTGGTAATTGTTTTCACAATTACCACTATTTCGACTCCGAGGAATACTACACTTAAATTCCGAATGTGGGAAAAAACGATTGTAATATAAACAGACTTACCGCCAAACCGACGCTGTAGATCTACGATCGCAGCAGGATGATGACTCAAACGTATTCTGCTTTAAATTAAAAGTGATACAGGTCGCAATGACGTGAAAATCTACTGACAGTCACCTGACTAGTCGGAATAACTTCGAGTCACCATCCTGCTGCAATCAGAGATCTACAGCGTCGGTTTGGAGGTAAGTCTGCTTATTTTACAATCATTTTTTCCCACATTCGAAATTTAAGTCTAGTACTCCTCGATGTCGTAATTATCCGCACCGTTAAAGAGTACCCAACCCGAATCATACAGAGTACCAATAATCATAACGGGTCATTAATAGTAAATGGAAGAAAGATGTTTTTACCATGAGCAGTGCTCATGATGCACTACTATCCTGTGGTATGGCATACCGTCACTTCTACTGCCTTCATTATAACACTATCAAATTCTATTCACTTACATTTTCCATACCGCCGCTTCTAAATTCCCACTTCGACCACTGACCATGAGCATAGGAAAGGGTTCTTTACTGTAAGGGCAGTTAGGCTGTGGAATTCCCTGTCACATGAGGTTACGATAAATTATTCACTAGCCGTATTTAAAAACTAATTCGATGCCTTTTTCTATAAGAAATTGTATCTGTATCTGTAGCTAGAAATAGTAAAGGACATTATTGGGGGTATCTTATCTAGGGAATTTATCTAATCGGCCTTCTAAGGGTCATGAAAACTGATGAAGCTAAATTGACAACTGTCCCACTTGAGGTTTTGTTTCCACATATCAACAAGATTAAACTTTATTATTGAACTTGATGGACCTGAGACATTTTTCAAACATACTAACTATATGTTCCCATAGATTGTAAGCTTGCGAGCAGGGCCTTCTCACCTCTTTGTCTGTTTTACCCAGTTTGTTTATTAGTTTATTACGTTTGTCCCCAATTGTAAAGCGCTACGGAATATGTTGGCGCTATATAAATAAATGATGATGATGATGATGATGATGATATGTAGCTGTGAACAAGTGCAGCAAGAAAGAATATATAGGGGAAAAACCTTAATGTATGTCGGCATAGAGGAGAAAACAGGGAGTAGGAATGATTGAAAATTTCTGGACTTCAACAAGGTAGAGTAGAAGACATTCTTCCAGAAGTTACAGTAATAACCGTTGTGTGGGATGTTATAACTAATGTAAACCAACAACAACACTGTGGGGGGTGTTCAATTGTTAGCAAATTTTTTTTTTCGCCGCCGCGTAAAACAAAAAAAAATCTCCCCCCGGGATTTTGACTGCAATAGCGACCGTTTTGAGTTAGCGCAGCGGGAAAACTCGCGCAATTCAATTGAAAAAGAGGTAACGCTGCCCCCGCTCGTTATGAATTGTGTTTGCAAGATTTAAGGGGAGTGAAGGGGAGTTTTAACGCGGTCATGTATAACACAAAAAAAAGGTTTTGCATACATTTCCATACATTAGATTGCATTACACATTGATAATATCTACATTACAGTACTTTCTTTAGAATATGTTTTAATTTAACTATTTTTTACCATACAATCATCTATCCCATGTCAAAGCACATTACTACATTCATACTTGTACCAAAAACATACATAAATATATAAATTTAGTGATTTATTTTTTTATTTTTTTTTCCGTTTATTTTATAATAAACTTAATAACAAGTTAGGCACTAGTGATAAACATAAATTTAACTTTTTTTTCCACATTATTACTTGATTTCAAATACTTTTCAGAGGGTTTTTTATTTTTAACATACCCCAGAGACGTGCGAGATAAAACAGTATATTTTCCAGTTTTATCCGCCGCGTTAAAAAACAATTGAATAGCTTTTAACGCGGCTGCCTCTCGCACACCCTATACTTTCAATAGACCTTCCATTGGAGCTCGAGAGGACCGTTTAATGAAAAAAAATGTAGCGTTAAAAATGGCATTGAATTGCGGGTTGAGTTAACCCGCGTGAAAATGATAGAAAACAGCGTTAAAATGACTTAACGCTGTCACAAAAAAAAAAAACTCGCTGACAATTAAATACCCCCTATGCGTTACTTATTCTTGTCAGTGTTGGGAAGTGCCATCATTGTTGTATAATAGAGCTGTGAGAGGTTAATGAGAGAGTGCGCTGTAAGTTGTGTAATGTTTCAAAGTAATTCCTGGGTGTTGAGACTGTCCTGGTTGGCTTTAGGTCCCTTTTATAATGTGCAGCATTGAAATTGTTGGTGGGGTTTAGAAGGCTGAGAACAATCTACTATATAAATGTCTAGTGGTGTGTGTGGGAAAAAAAAAAACAAGCTGCAGCGCCACCTGCTGAGCAGAGTTATACACTGACCTATATATTTCTTGAAGGAGAAGTGACAGTTGAGAGTGGTTGGTGGTTGCCGGGGGTGACAGTGGGGAGTTTTTAACACCTCAAGTAGCTTGATGAAGGATGTGGCGATGAAGATGAAGGATGAGGTGATGGAGAAAAATGATGAGGTGGTGACCTGTGGACAAAACCACGTTAAAAAAGGGTGCTTGCGTCGGGAAGTAACACTCTTCTCCTGAGGAGGCCTGGGCTAGGCCCAAATGCATGACAAGAACCTTTTTAACACCTTAAGTAGCTTGATTTCACTAGAATGCATGAGTATCATGCACGGGTTAACTTGTCTTACATCATCAGGTAGTGGACAAAACAATGGAAACATTAATATATAGCACTTCATAGAGTTTTATGGCATCACATGCATCCATTATGACGTGCGTGCAACGTGGCCAATTTCTGGGATTGTGTTTATGAGTGACTCCACTCACGCCTTCTGTTGACCTTTGCTGGTGATGTTCTTGACTTGGAGATCCATTCTGAATGCACCATAGACACTAATGCTCATGATACATTACCAAACTGAGCTGTATCGTTAATTAAACCTTCTGCCAAATGTGTCCCAACCCTCATCATCTTTCACCGAGGTCTCTTTTTTTTTTTTTATAACATTGGTAGTGACAATTTAAGGCAACAGTTATATTCCAGCATTCTTATATATGACTAGGAACCACACCTGTGGCTTTCAATATAGTTGGTGCCCCTCACTTACCTAGGAGTATTTTTTGTCCTCTACCTCTATGTAGTTAGAAAACCAGATAGACTTTAAACATATAAGTCCTGTGTATGAACCATTAACTCAATCAATGAGCAAACTAGATTGTTCAGTCTGGCTGTGTCTGCTGTCTAAACTGAGAGTATAGAGCATACTCCAAGCTCAGATCTGAAATATTTGTACAACATTTGTGCCAAGTTCACCTGACATGACCACTGATTTTCGTACATGTGCTCTGGACTTTTTTCCTGAGTTCTGTGAGGTTATTGACATGAAATCATGTTGTGGAATGTTCTGTGTTTGCCTTTTGACTGAGTTTTTGTAATAACTAAGAGAATTTCTGCAACATGTAGTGATATTGACATAACATCCTGGTCCATGACTCTGGGGTATAGAGGCTTGCTGTATGTTGCACTAGTGCCAGTGCCAAACTTGGAGGCTCCTCGCAATCTCTCCTACAGAAACATGTCTCGTGTCACCTTACCAATCATTCTTCTCTCTCTCTGCATAGTAGCACTTGGGGAATATGCCATTATAAGTGTCCCCAATGGAGGGCCCTGGGGTGAATGGGGGCCAGTAGAGTGGTGTCCCTGCGGATATCATGCAAAGGGATTCTCTGTAAAGGTGAGTGAACTAAACTCAATTTCTAGGACGACTTTTATGAAAATTGTGTAAAAATTATATTAATGCCTCAAGAATTGTTGAGCACATTGCTTATCTATTATATACTATAGCTGTAGTAATCATCTCTGTAGCTTACACAAGGTATAAACAAGTGTTGCAAGTGAAACAGCTAGTGGTTTTATATGGTACTAGGAAATGTGACCTGTTCGCTGCCCAGATTGGAGCATTACTGTAGCACCAAAAATGGGTAAATTGTACAAGTGCTTTTTATAGTGTAATTATTTTTAGCTCTGCAAATCCCTACACTGGTTCCTCATATTCTCAGAATCTAGATGAAATTACTCACCAAGACGTACGAAGCCTTCAACATCATCACCCCTTCAAATATCTTCAACCTTATCTTGAAATACTTGCACCTTACCCAATCTCGGTTACAATACTAAGAGCATTCTAGTAGCTGATATAAAATACATAGTACATTCTGGTAGCAAATTTATAACGCAGATAATATTATAATGAACACTATACAATACAGAGAGCATCCTAGCGACCTCGAAACAATACCAAGATCACTCTAGCAACCATGATAGTGACCATTATACAATACCGAGAGCATTTTAGTGGCTGATATAAAATGCATAGTACATTTTGGTAGCTAACTGATAATGCAGAAAACATTCTAGTGACCACTATGCAATACAAAGTCTGTTCTAGTGACCTGTAAACAATATATAGATCACTCTAGTAACCCATGTACAATGCATAAAGCATTGTAATGACCACTATACAATACAGAGAACATTCTAGTGACCACTATGCAATACAGAGTCTGTTCTAGTGACCTGTAAATAATATATAGATCACTCTAGTAACCCATGTACAATGCATAAAGCATTGTAATGACCACTATACAATACAGAGAACATTCTAGTGACCACTATGCAATACAGAGTCTGTTCTAGTGACCTGTAAACAATATATAGATCACTCTAGTAACCCATGTACAATGCATAAAGCATTATAATGACCACTATACAACACAGAGAACATTCTAGTGACCACTATGCAATACAGAGTCTGTTCTAGTGACCTGTAAACAAAATATAGATCACTCTAGTAACCCATGTACAATGCATAAAGCATTATAATGACCACTATACAATACAGAGAACATTCTAGTGACCACTATGCAATACATAGTCTGTTCTAGTGACCTGTAAACAATATATAGATCACTCTAGTAACCCATGTACAATGCATAAAGCATTATAATGACCACTATACAACACAGAGAACATTCTAGTGACCACTATGCAATACAGAGTCTGTTCTAGTGACCTGTAAACAATATATAGATCACTCTAGTAACCCATGTACAATGCATAAAGCATTATAATGACCACTATACAATACAGAGAACATTCTAGTGGCAGACATACAATGCATAGTACATTCTGGTAACTAATTTGTAATGTAGAGAACATTACCTCAACAGAATGAAATGAACATTCTAATTACATATGTACAATACAGAGAACATTCTAGAGACTAATAAGCAACACAAAGGACATTCTAATGACCACTATATAAAACACAGTGTATATTAATGTTCACTATACAGCGCCAAGAAATGTTCTGGAGGCCACCGTGCAATGTAGACCTAAAAATCTCCGGTACTTTTACAATGTAGGCCCCCCACATATTTCATGTATTTGCAAGTCAGAACCAGTTCTCTTGTGTCTATACAATGCAGATATCGACTTAGCTCAGTCTCTGGAGATGGCACAAAGTAGACCCAAATACATTACTTACACCTTCTGTGGCCCCATGTGGTCCCTTATTGCCCTGAATAGGAAGTTTGGCTGTACTTAAAATATATCATTATCAATAGGCAACTTCCAGCTTTCAGATTAATAAATGGCTGGTGCCACCTTTGCCAGCTTGCCATTAATACTCACATGCCAGGAGCTCAAACTTCAAACCTTTAGACATGTTTGACTTATGTCATTATCAACAGAGAGAGATAGATTATAAAGTGTGGTGCTCTTGTTAGATAATTAGTGAAAGATGACCCCTGTGCGAGAGTGCCAGAAAGTTTGACACAATAATTGGGCACTTTTAAAGGAATTACATTTAAAATAGTGGGCACTCCCTAATGTAAGTGTAATGTGCTTCCATAATCTACTCAAACATTGCAACAATTTATAAACAAATAAGAAGCGCAGATGTTTGCAACCCCACTGGGTTGTAACGGATTTAATTGGAGGTGAAAATATCAGATAGGAATATGCAATATTTAGAATAGTCAAAATAAAATAAAATGAAAATATAAATTGTAAAGAAAAATAACAAAATAACAATAAAATAATAAAAAATAAAAATAATTTATTTTAAAAAGGAATGTTCTTTATTATTGAGTTAAGGAAAGGGCAGTTGAAGGGATACATGTAGGGCCAATCACAGGTAATCAATATAGTAGTATTAAATTAAAATGTATTAAATTAAAAATGAAGAGCAAATGATATATTGCTCTCTATATTCTTATATAAATACCCTTAAAATGTATAATAATCATGTGGTTCACAATACCATGAATATATATAGACTACCTCTCAATAATAAATAGACAATAATTATTTCAATTGAAACAAACACTTTTTTTAAAAATAGGGACTCGTTATGGGTGTGAAATTTGTTGACGATAATAAAAGTTTCTGTTTTACTTGAAATGCTTTATAGACCTAATAGATAAGTTTTCTTGTCAACAAATGTAAGGGGTATCAAACCTTTAAAAAGGAAAAGTGGAGGTGTTGCCCATAGCAGCTGGTAGCAATCAGATTCTAGCTATCATCTATCTAGTAAATTCTAGAGAATGATAGGTAGAATCTGATTGGATGCTATGGGCAACAACTCCACTTTTCATTTTTATAAGGCTTGTTACATTTACCTCTAAGTCTCCAGTTATTCTCAGTGTCTGTTTCTATTCCCATTTAGTTTATAAGTAGATAAGATATATTTAGAAGAAATTCCCCTGGCCAGGACTTAAGTGTTAGTTTTATTTCTAATGCATGTTGGGAATACTAAAATACCCTCCCCTCCTCCTCTGAGTTGCCATGTGACCTCCCTGCACAGTGCATAGGACGTCACTTACATGGAAGTCAGCTGTCCCCATTCTGATGTGGTGAATCCGTGTGTTACCTGTTGTCCACCACTGATATAGTTATCCAATAAAAATAAAATTAAGGACCAAAGTAGTAAAATTCAATGAGGCACACATGGAATTAACATCACTTTAATTAATGATCCAGTCACTAATATATATATATCTATAATATGTCTAGTGGCGTGTGTTAGTCTGTCTGTGTGTGTGTGCAAAAAATAAAACCAAGCTGCAGCGCCACCTGCTGGGCGGAGTTATACACTGACCTACTAAATTCTTAGTGTGTGTGGGGAAAAAAAATCAGAAAGGGCTGAAATGTGGTATGCTAAGATGTTTTTAATTTGTTAATTTAATTTGTTAATTGTTAAAAGTGTTTATAAAGATTTAAAAAAAAATATATATATATATTTCTTGAAGGAGAAGTGACAGTTGGGAGTGGTTGGTGGTTGCCGGGGGTGACAGTGGGGAGTGGTTGGTGGTTGAGGCCTGGGCTATGGCCCAAATGCATGACAAGAACCTTTTTAACACCTAAAGTAGCTTGATTTGACTAGAATGCATGAGTATCATGCACGGGTTAACTTGTATATATATATTTATATATATATATATATATATATATATATATATATATATATATAATGTGGGCACGGATTCGGTAACTCACTTAGCCGAAGACGTATTTCTGTAAATAAAAAGCGCTGGTATCCTAAATAAAAAAAAGGTTCTCACAATCTGGCTCATTTTTCATTTTTTTCATTTTTTTATCGATTTCGGAAGATCTGTATGTCTTATTCTTTCTCATACATGAGGAGAATTTGCAATTATTGCCCTATCGGGGCTCCATTTATTTCCTCTATTTACTTATTGATATTTATGTTTTATTATTTATTTGCATAGCACCAACATAATATAGTATGCTGTACAGAGAATGTTTAATCCTGTAATCAATCCCTGTCCCATTGGCACATACAATCTAAATTAACTACAAGACAAACACACATTGGTCCATTTATCTGTATTTTTTGGACGGAAGGAATCAGTGTCACCTGGAGTAAACTCACACAGCAAGAGGAGAACGCTTCCCTTGTCAGAATCAAACTCCTGGTCCCATCAAGGTATATGGCTTATTGGCCACTGTTATCATTAGAGTATATTTTTGAATTGTTTCATTATTTTTTCTCTTCATTAAGAGGTTCCTTAGATGGGACATCAGATAATCATAGTCTTATATCTTTTTATGTACACAATTATGCAGTCACACTTTATAAATGCTGGGCCAGGTGATGGTTGCTACAGGTAATCACAATTTTTACTGAGGAAAGGACAAGAGGACATTTTGGTATGACTTAAGAGATACTGTCCCCACTGTTGGCCATTTGCGGTGGACTCTAGAGGAAAATCACTAGAATATTGTGCGTTGCACAGATATTTGTGCCCCTCAATGTTTTTCAAATTTCTTGACTATCTTTCTGAACAACATGCATTCTGATGGTGGTTACTATACAGCTCTCAGAAAAGTTTGATCTTGCCATTTACATTTCTGACCTAGGTGGAATCCAAACAGAAAGTAGAAGATGATACAGCTCTGAATGGAATACGTCTGCTCTGCCTAAACCGTTCAGACATCGTCAGGGACGGTAAAGCTGAATATGTAGCTATCCAATCTTCAGAAGGACCGTAAGTAAACCGAATCTGATGATCTAAATATCCTAAGTGTCTGTGGGTGGGGAGGCATATGTGTGTGTGTACAAGATAAGCTATACGAACTACACAAATGGACACATATGCATATTGGCTCAGAATGCATGTAGGGAAAAGATACCCATAAAAACAAACATATTTGAGATGGCCACAATTTTCTATAATAGAGCCACTAATGATTTTAGTACATGATTTTGGTACAAGATTTTAGTCAGCTGGAAGGGTCAAAACACAGCCAGGCAACCAGTCGTGGCCAGACGGTGCTGTTGATAGTTATTATCATTATTGTGCATCATTGCACCAGCCCTCCAGTACTCGCAAGCGATATGCCTTAGAAGCGGAATTTCTGCTGATGCATCCAGGTCTAATGTTTGCCTGACACAGTTCCACCTCTTCAGGGGTAAGGAGATGCAAGACAACAATATGTAAAAAAAAGCACATATGTATGCATTTTTAGTGCACATGTGCAGTACGCAAAATCCGTGCTTCACACAACAGCCTGTCACCACTAACTGGGTTTCTTCAATAATCAGCAAAATTGGGGCATTTGTTCAAGGTTCGCTGCAAGACTCCCTACAAATTGGTCATAATCGCAACGGAGATAATTTAGGCACTTAACCGATATTAAGGGACCAATGCTGCTGGGTCCGGCGGCTATACCCCGGAACCGGCAATTTTGGTCTTTAAATATCGGTATTGTGAGTGGCGATATTGCCAATGTCGCCAATCACAATGAAGGCATTGTCAACCTGTACTGCATAATCCTGGACAAACACGAAATCTACAAGAACCACTATCTCAGTCTCTGGGTTTTCTTTAAAGCCTCTTTATTAAAAAAAAGTGGGGTACTAACATGAACATTTGCCAAAACTTTGGCAAAAACTTTAATAAACCTATCCTAAATTTTTACCCTACATTTAACAATACTCCAAGTGCAAGTGTAGCTTTAACCAATATCTTTCTCCTCAGCTGGGGTGAGTGGAGTCCCAACCTGTGGTGTCCTGAAGGACATCTCCTCAGCTTCAGCATGCAGGTAGAAGTACCAAGAAAAGGTGCAGATGACACAGCAGCCAACAACTTAATGTTCCAGTGCTCCGACTACAACATCTTCTTAGGGGGTGGCCAAAGTTGGGGATACTACGGGCGTTGGAGTGGCATCTGCAGGCTTGGAATTTGTGGCATGAAGACCAAGGTGGAGCCACCACAAGGAAGTAAAGATGACACTGCTCTTAACGATGTCCAGTTCGTGTGCTGCAAGAAATAAATCAATCACAATAGGAAAATCAAACACAGATAAACTGAATTGTAGCATTATAAATATCTGAATGTGTTTGTAGCATTGATCTGAAATCCAAATTAGAAAATGGAATAAATTCTTATGAAATGATCTTGAAACAGAAATTATATCATACACAAGTTAAAGCTGCCATATTTACCTTAAATAAATATTCTACTGTTAAATATATATATTATTTTTGCTCCATATAATCCTCCTGTGATTTACCTCTCTGTCTGTATGTATTACCCAGTATTGTCTTATCAATGTTTGTTCCCAATTGTAAAGCGCTACAGAATTTGCTGGCGCTATATAAATAAATGTTGATGATGATGATGATGATGTTCCATGCAACTCACTTGGACCTACATTTAAATACAAATTGCTTTATTCCCAATAGGCATGGGGGTATGTGAGAGTGGCACATGGGCAATGAAGCGCCAAAAGAGTTTCACTGTACAAACTTCATCATGGGCGGAGTTCGAGATGCCAGCACTGGCCCTGAATGCCAGGTGCTCAACATTTACTCTACCAATGTCATGTATTATGGTGTATGAAGGTGTGATCTGCTGTGCCACCACTAGATGTCTCTTTATCTAATGTTAACTCATTCTACTCTGTCATATGAATAAATCCATTGTGCAAGGTTGCACTGAAGCTCACACTCTTAGCAGGGACACGCGATTTCAGCCCGCAGTCTCTCTCTACCTATCACACAGGTTATAAACCTACGGAGTCGTCCCCAAACACAGCACTCTCACACCCCCAGACACATCAGGTTTGCCACCACCTATTGAATACGGGCAATAGGACCCCAATACACTGTCCCACACTGGCACGCAGGCTTCTAGCTTTTCACAGACTAGCAAGACCCACACCAGCACGCACAGGGTTAACTCTTCATAGCTCCAGGCTGTGTTAAAATAAAAGGGGTTACATTCAGATTGGCACTTACATGAATTGCATTCTGGCCAAGGGAAATTTGGCTTGGAAGATGGACAGCTTATCAATGTGAATTGATTTCCCAAAAAGTCTGACCCTTTTCTGTGTCTCGTCTCAGCATTTTAAAGACCTGTCCCTGCCCCCAGGGGTTGTGGCCAGCAACACTTTTTCCAATCACCATTTGCCTGTTGCCTGATTTACTAACCAATTCTACTATGTGATCTAACGTTCCTGTAAAGTGTCCCATCTATCCAATTTTATCATTAATAAATCCTCTAAGATTCTGTCCATCTTTTCATACCAAACATGATGACATTATGACAATGTGACATACCTTTTCCAAAGATATGTGATTTTAGCTGTTCCCAGATACCCCCCCGTACCTGTCATTCACAACCCCGGTGTGATTTCTGCTCCTCAGTATGTAGTGGCACCCGGATTCCACAAAATATGAACTATGAAACATTTTCCTTTGAAGCGCATATTTCCATATACCTGTATAGGCTTCCACATGCTGCCTACAAGGATCTCCAGCTGTGATCGGCCCCACACAGTCTATTCAAGACTACCTCCTAGGCCAGGCTGTCTCACAGTAGGAACCATTTGAAGCTGTCCCAGGTGACACACTTAGCTTTTCATACTGGAATGTGCAAAGCCAGCAAATAAATTTACATCAGACTCTCTGTCTTTACATTTTACACTTTAGCTAAATTATCAATGGATTCATTTGATATAACATATTAGCACTGCAGTTATGATTTATCCCTTATAAATAACTGCAAGCTCTCTATGTTCACAACAGGGGGTGTGACTGTTATGTGGCCCGAAAGTGGGTGGGAACAATGCCCTCCGATGGTAGACCTACCACATCACCCACCAACTCCACTTTTGAGTGACACAGGCTCTCTGGACACATGTATGTATACTCTTTTCAGAGTAGAGCAGGGGAGGCCTGTGAGATTACAAAGCTTGGACAGAGGTTCGGCGATGTACTGAACCGTTCCCGTTTCGAAGTGTGCAATACAGTGATATATAAGTGCATTTGGCATTATTATCTTGCTGCAACAACGTAACAGGATCCTTGCATCACTACTCTGTGCTGCTGTTAACATATAGATTCTGCATTGAACATCGGATGCTCGGATTGGCTAAAGGTTATTCTAGCTCCACCCACTTATGTCTTTCCTGCCCTTTTGTTCTCAGTCATGAAAAATGAATTAAATGCGTGCGCCCTGACTGTATGCAAATGTGCTTAAAAGATCAATTCATGCAATATATGCCAGTCTGTTAAACCTTTTATGACCACCGAAAACTCATGATATCGGGCAAAATTATACTTCTCCAAATGAGACCTCTTGTGTGTAAAGGTATGATGTCTAGAGACCTTCATTATCTGCTGCCAGGTAAGACAAGGACCAGCTGCTTCAAACAGGTCTATGCTCAAGCTTAAATGGTGGTCTAGTATTTTGAAAGTTTTTCCATGTGAATTGCGAATTTTCTTTCGAGCGCAGTAATGTTCATTGCTAAAATAGAAAAAAATAAGCATGCTACAAAGCAGCCACTTCAGCTCCAATTGGCAAAATAGGCAACATTTTATGGTTCATTTAAACAAACTTCCAGCTCCAGTTAACAGTTTAACAGTTTTAAAATATAAACCATAGCGGATGAAAACAAAAAGTCATATTTTTTAGAATGGTTCGAGGACATCGAACTTGGCCGGTTTAAAGAAATTTTGAATTGGTTTGGATAGTTTCTGGCTTTTAAGCAGACAACAATTGGGGGTATATTTACTAAGTGTTGATATTGCCTATAGCAACCAATCAGATTCTAGCTGTCATTTTGTAGAATGTACTAAATGAATGATAACTAGAATCTGACTGGTTGCTATAGGCAACATCTCCACTTTTCAAACCTGCAGTTTAGTAAATATACCCCTTGAAGTCTATTGCCAACTGGTGGTCTTCAGGTATCCGATGCTAAGAGGTGCAGACTGAACAGTCAAAGCCCGCTGTACGGACATGTGCCTGACCAGCCAACCTTGACTTTTTCTTATCTGGTTAAAGGTTTTCATACTTCTAGGGAGGAACCTGACTTTCAACAGCACATATAAAACTGTAAAAAAAAGTAATTAATCCAGTATGTAAAACTGGGAAATTTTAAATGAGACACTACCCTGCTTTCTCCCGTAGAAGCAAGGCGTACTGTGGAATGAAATGGGGTACAAGTATCGGCACCAGTAAAGATGAATAAAATAATAATTCTTCTAGACAGTGCTGGCTGTTAGTTACACAGGTGCGCGCGAGTTTTTTTTTTTTATCGTTTTATTTTAACTGTTATGTTTTTAACCTTTTTTACCGCTTTGCTGAGCCTGCTTTGGAATGTTTATTTAGGGGCGTTTGAATCTTTTTTTATTTATATTTGAGTTGTTATGTTTTTAACCTTTCTCACCCCTGTGCTGAGCCTGTTTTGTAACGTTTGGACTGATCACATTCCATCACCCCTATGAGTCATTTTCAGTGCAGTGCCCTCACAAATTATGCCACTTTTTTTTTCAGAAGACTTTACATTTTCCCAAAAATCCCATTGGTCCACTTATAACCGTGGCACGGCAAAGAAAATCGACCCAACGTGGCCCAAAAAGTTTTTTTTTCTTAAATGAAATTGCACAAGAGTGAACTACAAGCAAATGTACGTGGGCTTTTGTTTTTCCAAATTTTAAGAAGAAACACTATAAGACTGATGCAGAGTTCCTAGTACCTGGAAACCCCCCTCCTAGCCTGGGGCACTCTATAATTCAGGTGTCTGGACCCTGCCCCCGCTTCACACGGCTCTGCTTGAAAATAGAGAGCTGCAGCCACTTAACGGTAGTGCACGCAGCATTGCCCATATATATTGTGGGGATAGGGAGAGTTGGAGAGCAGCCAAGCACTCTCTAAAATTATAGTCACGTCCCCATGCATGCTGGTCACGCCCACTGGTGGAGTGGTGTGTAAATACGTTATTTTCACAGCTTTTTTTGTGTGTATTTTATGCCAATTTTGCCAACAACACTATATGAGCCCCTTTGTGTTTATAGATTTCAATCCACCTTTCTGAAACGGCATTTATCAGGAATCTACAAACAGGTTTTCATAATAAAATCATCATCATCACCATTTATTCATATAACGCCAGTGATTCCGCAGCGCTGTACAGAGAACTCATTCACATCAGTGCTTGCCCCTTTGGAGCTTACGGTCTAAATTCCCTAACATACACACACAGACAGAGAGAGACTAGGGTCAATTTTGATAGCAGCCAATTAACCTAATAGTATGTTTTTGGAGTGTGGGAGGACACTGGAGCACCCAGAGGAAACACATGCAAACATGGGGAGTAAATATAAACTCCACACAGATAAGGCTATGGTCAGGAATTGAACTCATGACCCCAGCAATGTGAAGCAGAAGTGCTAACCACTTAGCCACTGTGCTGCCCTTAAAATCTGCAGTTAAATGTGATCATGACACTTGTTTTTATTTTTTGATGCTAGTTTGCACGGTCTTGAATGAAATGCATACAATGTAAGGAGTAATATGGGTAGCCCAACAAGCACACTGCTTGAGGAACTAGACAACCTACCTACGCCAGATGTGGGGTTAATTACCTTTCCAACACCAAGACTTAAATGCACAGTATTTCCCAGAATGTGGTATAATAGCAGAAAAAAACTAATGCATTTTTTGTTTAACTAATATAAAAAAAAGTGTTGGAAAAATGTTTATAAATAGGAATTCTCAAACCGTGCTAAATAGGAACTGGTCTCCTGTAAAAAAAGGTACCCCATCTGTATGGGTTTGTTGTTCATAGAGAGTATCAGGACTAGTGTAGCATAATAGAGTATACACACACTACTTTTGGGTGATTTTTATTTTCAAATATAAGTATTGTAAAGGTCAGAGAAACTTGAAAACAAATAAAAGGTGGGGAGGGCATATAATTTGGGACACTAGACTGGAATGCACAGTATAATTCAGAAAGTCGCACAATAATCGAAAATTATGTTTTTAATGCAAATACTAACAAAGTTAGGAAAAATCTTCTAAAAGCAACAAATTCAAAACCTTGATAAATAGCTACAGGCGCCTAAATTACAATGGTACTTCATTTGCCTTGAGTACAAATATGCAATCTACCATTTTTTGTGTGTGTTCCTCCATCGCCCCCCCCCCCCAAATAACGTATAACAGATCTATAAAACATGGGGAAAGCATAGCATTTCAAAAACTAGGCAAACTACTGCATCAAATGAAGGGTTAGTTACTTTTATAACCCACTTATGGAATGAATAGTAGTGGCCAGAAGGTGGCGCAATAGCGACACATTAGACATTTTTCTTATTGACTGAATAAAATGTGAGGAAATTTTGGGTGCCATGAATAG
Organism: Mixophyes fleayi; assembly: GCF_038048845.1. Taxonomy (NCBI): domain Eukaryota; kingdom Metazoa; phylum Chordata; class Amphibia; order Anura; family Limnodynastidae; genus Mixophyes; species Mixophyes fleayi. The sequence goes on from NC_134405.1 coordinate 18,591,696, forward strand.
AGAAATACAACTACACGATTTTCACGTTTTTTTTTTATATTTATATATAACATACCTATATTTAATGGCTACAAAGAGCCACAGAAAAAAATAATGTAAATGAAGAATATGCTTTTATAAAATAGGCTGCCAGCTGTACCCAAAGAGGGTATCACTGTATATGTAGTTGGCGAGGAGGGCAATATTTAGGGATTTTAAAAGGCCATTGTTAGGAACCCCTCCAGCCAGCACAACACAACCCGGAGTCTACTCTGCCAGTCAGGTGTTCACTGGAGCCCCTGATGGTGGGGACAGACTGGGCTGCAGACTGACAGAGGGTCGTGAAGTGTGTAGCGGCTGGGGAGAACCCAGGCAAGAAAAGTCAGGTCCACGCAGAGGTCAAAGGCCGGCAGCAAGTAGCAGTATCGATGAACAAGCTGAGGTCAGAGGTCACAGGCAAAGTAGCGGAACGGGTAAACAAGCCAAGGATCAGGGTCACAGGAAACAGGAGCGAAGTCCAATACAAAGCCAAGGGTCATACACGGGAAGTCAAATATAGATATCAGGATACAGGAACTGGAACAAGCAGGTCAGCAGACTGGAACACAGGAACTATAACCGGCAATGAGGCAGCAGACCTCATTGCCTTAAATACCCAGCTGAACCAATCACAGGTTGAACACACTCCTGCAGGTTAATAAAGCAGTCACTAACAGAGCCAATCAGGGCTTGCCCCTGGCCTGCACAGTTGCAGGCTAATGCCTGTAATTGCCTCCTATAATCTGCCCATATTAATTAGCCCACAGGCTGTAGAACGCTGCGCCCGGACTCCTCCCATTGCCGGGACGCAGCTCTGAAGCGTCTACTGGTTGCCCCGGCAACGGCCGGGTTATGGCCGGAAATGACATCCCGGTCGTCATGACGGGTGAATGAGTCACGGCGGCTGGGCACCGCCGCGGCTCGTAACAGCCATTCGCCCTTTTTCTCATCACTATTATTTAAATTACATTTTGTTGTCTGGTTATATCCAGATAATGAATAATAAGAGGTACAATAATTAGAAAGAGGTGACTTCTCTCTTTCAAGTTAGGGTAACCCATATTTGCCAAATCTCCCGCAATGTCGAATTCCGGGTAGGTCTACCGGACTCCCGTGAGAACAGGCAAGTTTCCCGCATCCTGCCCATCAGAAGCCAATAAAACGTGATTTGCTGTGAATTGTATCATTTTGCCCCCACCCAGCCCTGACACTTCTAAAATGTTTACATTTTTAATAGGATTTGCGTGTCGTGACATCGGCATTCACGCACACCCACAATCACTTTTCTGGAGAGGTTCCTGTGTTTCAGCATTATAATAAAACCCATGGGTCATGCTGGGGAGTGATCTGTGGGTTAACTTAACCCTTTAAATGCAGAGGACGAGTCATGTAGAAGACGAATCCCACAGCACGTGGCAAATACTGGCAGGGAGAGCAACATATACAGAGAGCACTCGGCAGAGCACACGTTGACTTTTTTTTGGGCAACCATTAATATTACACAAAAAAGTGTTTTATCTAACGCATAATGCAACTAGCAGAGAGAACGCCATATAGTTGCATAGTGTTGAAAAAGTCAGCGCGTACCATTGAAGAAAAAGGGCATTGTATTCAATGATTCTAAAAGACAGAATTTCCCATTAAAGGATTTATCCACAAAGAATATGATAAGTAACAATTTTATATGGTCAAACAACACATTAGCCTCTCTCGTAAATTACCGCCCCATCTCCCAACTTCCATGCCCCTCCAAGCTCCTCAAGAGAATTGCCTACACTCGCCTCACACACTTTCTTACAGCAAACAACCTATTGGATCCACTTCAGTCAGGCTTTCACTCTCCACACTCCACAGAGACTGCGCTGACCAAGGTTGTCAATGATTTGATTACAGCAAAAAATAACAACTCTCTCCTAATTCTCCTGGATCTCTTTGCTGCATTTGACACTGTTGACCACTCTCTCCTCATACAAACGCTACAATCCCTAGGTCTTGAAGGCACTGTCCTTTCCTGCCTCTCATCCTACCTATCTAATCGCTCTTTCAGTGTTAATTTCTCTGGATCCACCTCTGCTCCGCTTCCTTTATCAGTTGGAGTACCACAAGGCTCAGTCATAGGTCCTCTGCTATTCTCTATCTACACCACTTCTCTTGGAAAACTAATAAGCTCCTTTGGATTTCAGTATCATCTCTATGCGGATGATACACAAATGTATCTATCCCCTCCTGATCTTTCACCATCTGTGTTGTCACGCGTTACTGACTGTCTTTCTGCCATTCATCATCATCATCATCATCATCATCAACATTTAGAGAAAAATAGAGAAAAGACAATGGGATTCTGTTTGGGGTGTTATCCATTTCAGACCAAACTCTCTTAAAGCATATTTTATTTCTCTCATTATAAAATTTTTCTCGTATGTTCTGACCTTTCAATTGAAATGAGTGAAATATAAAAATTAACGGGAATGCAAATTGTGAACATGCTCTTTGCTCTCAAATATAAACTTTTTTAAACCAAACTGTAGTGCCTTGTAAATACACTATATATATGTCACGAGCCGCGGCGGTACTCACAGCCGCCGTGGCTCGCTTCCTGCCCGCTCTGGAGTCCCGGCCGTCAGCCTCTTCAGCGCTGCGTCCCAGCGTCCTATGCGCGCAACAGATAGCCCGTAGGCTGATCTAGTGAGCAGGGCTGGATTTGCAGGCATTGGCCTGCAGCTGTGTGTTTCGGGGTCAGGCCCTGATTGGCCCTGTTCTGTCTGAGCAATTAGCCTGCAGGAGTGTGTCAACTCCTGATTGGTTTGTGTGAGTATTTAAGGCAATGAGGTCTGCTGCCTCATTGCCGGTTATAGTGTCCAGTCTGCCTGTCAGCTAACCTGCTCCTGCTCCTGTTTAGTATTGGTGAAAACCTGTTTGGACTGATTACCTGTGTATGACCCCTTGCCTGGATTTTGACCCTGCGGCGGTGCTGTAGTGTATACAGCACCGCCACGGACGTTTCTTAGACAGCGCCGCGGCTGCTGTATAGGACAGAGCTGAAGAAACGGAGCTGCTTCCCTTTACAAGGCAGCGCTGCTTTAAATTTAAGCGTTGAAGACGGCGAACTCGCGGGACTTAAAGAGACCGGAGGTTAATACATTTACCCCATGATCTGATTTGCTTTACCCTGTCACCTGTGTTTGTATACATTTTTGTATCATGTTGCGTCTTGGTTCTGATTTCTGTATATGTAATGTACGGCGCTGCGGACCCTTTGTGGCGCCTTATAAGTCAAAGATAATAATAATAATTTTCAACTTCACCATAATGAATTATAGCTATTAAGAAACCATTCATCCATTCTCTCAGTATCTTGAACATACAGACAAACACATGTTATGCTATATTTTACTTTTCAAATCAGGTCACCTTGTTATAGTAGATGGCCTTTCACAATTTCATTAAAATATGTAGTAAGACTCAGGCTTATTTCAGCTACTCTAATATATGGAAATAACATTCAAATGTTTTTTGAAAATTAATAAGCCATCACAGATGGATGGGCAGCAAGTGGTTATTGAAATAAATTGGTCAATCTGACCTAGGAGTACAGTGACCCTAATGATAATCCTCAATGTGAAAAACAACACAGCATACACTAAGCTAATAATTACCCACCTGGAATAGACACATTTTTTAGGCAAAGGGCTTTGTATAAATATGAGGATTTTTATAAACATGGGTTAATGTTTAGCTCAGAAGAGAAGATGTTATCCATGGCTGTATTGATGCTGACCATTTTACAGACCACTCAGATGTCTGCTAATATTATTTCTGTTGGTTAAATAAATGAAAGTAACTTGAATGTGAAGAAGCTTGAACCCTATTTGTATAGCTAATTCTTCACTGGGGTTAGTCACGCATACTTGCCAACTCTCCCAGAATGTCCGGGAGACTCACGCATTTTGCGAGAGTCTCCCGGACTCCCAGGAGAGTGGCAATATCCCGGATCTGCCCACTTCACTAGGAAGTGCCCACTTCCTAGTGAAGTGGGTAGAATTAGCTCCCAAACGCAGCGATTCACCCGCCCCCACTGTCAAATGACGCATTTGCGTTTATTAGGTCACGGGGGGGTGGGTCCAAAATGACGCACATTTTGGAGTCCCGCCCCCATCACGCCCACCTCTCCTGGAAACCAACTTTGTCAAGTTGGTAAGTATGGGTTAGTGAGTGCAATCCTCTAAGGGGATCGCAACTAACCTCAGGGTAAAATGGCAGTTGTGTTGCAGTACAACCTAGCGCTTCAGAATTATGTCTTTTATATTATCCAATGTAACTGGACTGTCCAGGAGCAGGATCTCTGGTAACACCACATAATGTGGAATTAAAAGCCAGATCATGCGGATGTGGATAACTGGTGGTCCGTAAGAGGAAATAGTGTGTGACTACATCCTATGAATCACAGCCATGTGTAAAGTTTGTATATGAAGAAAATAGACAAAATACAAGACAATCATTGGTGGTGGTCTATGGAGTCGGTGGTATCTGGGGTTTTTGTTCTGCCACTCCAAATCTGGGGACCGAAGCAAAGTGTGCCAGAGGCCCTTCATTACCAGCAGATCTCTAATGAACCCAGAAGGTGCATTGCCTCCTGTGAGACCTAAGAGATCTGAGAGCTACGTCTATGAATACTGCCCGGGCTACAAGGGAGCCAAATATGGCTCAGTTGTGGCACTAGACCTGGTTGAAAAAGACAGTTTGGTTAGGAGATCTTTAGTCCACTAACCTAGACCTAGTAGCACCAAAGCACTCAGACTGCAAGAGGGTGGGTGGGGAATGGAATTACTATTTTAATGTAAAAGTAAAATTTAAGTATCCAAAATGATCCTTAAGCACAGATAAGAGGATGAGTCTGGAATGGTTAATGATGTTGGTGGCCAAACACTGTATAATAGAGCGGCCGAATAGCCCACTATCTCTAAGTCTTCGTTGTAACATTATAGCAATTGTAAGAGTTACTGAATATGAGAGACAGCTGCTATGACAATAAGGCAATATTTTGAAACAAAACCAGAGAAAAAGCAAGCCTGCTTCCTCTATATCCCATATAATATATATGGTACCAGCTGTTGGCAATAAGCCCACGCTCGGTAAATCCCATATTGTATATGGTACCAGCTGCGTGGCAATATAAATGCCCATATATGTATACAAAGTAAAATGACAGTTGTCAGCACTTATCCTTCACACTGCATATCTGTGTGTGTCTAGCAAAATGAAAACATGAGGTATTAGATCATATTTTGATCAAAACTGTTAAGCCTTTATCCCAGCGTCAAGGGCACCACATTATATGCAGGTCCTACACTGACCTATATGCTTTAACCACCAATAAAATGCTGTTGAAATAAGATGCACTCACCTCCCGGATATAGGGGTTTACATCTAGCAAGGGATGGCTTGTGAGCCACACCCAAATATGCCTTAAATAGGCTTGATGAACAGCTGTTAGGACAATAAGGCAGTATTTTGAAACAAAACCAGAGAAAAAAAAAGGCCACGCTCGGTATATCCCATATTATATATGGTACCAGCTACGTGCCCATATATGTATACAAAACAAAAAGACCGTTTTTAGCACTTATCCTTTACACTGCATAACTGTCTGTATCTAGCAAAATGAAAACATGAGGTATTAGTTCATATTTTAATCAAAACATTTAAGCCTGCACCCCAGCGTCAAGGGAACTTATATGCAGGTCCTACACTGGTTGTAAAATAATTCCAGTCAAACAATTGTGATGGAGGCTTCCAACTCACACATCCTTTGCATTTTAAAATAGCCTATGATTACAGATTACACTTGGCTCATCACATTCTTGTGGACTGATGTTGGACACCTGGTCCACTTGGTATATCAGGAGCTTCTGTCCAGGATTAATTCAGATTATAGGTCTGGGCTGTTTCAGTTGACCAGCTCTCCCGTTCATCCAATAATACTGACTGACAGACCCAGGACCCAGGAATGAGTCCCTTACTCTGCAGGCATGCTTGTTGAAATTGATCCAGTTTAAGGCAATTGTGACAGGTTCACCAGTCTAGAAATATGAGGCCTCTTTTCCCAGTCCCAGGTTCTGGTGGTTACCAGGTCTTTCTTTTGAGCAAAGATCTATAAGGTAGAGATCTCGACTACAATGTCAGGACTGGGAGCAGAGACTGGAAAAGAAACTGTGCCAGACTCAGGTGTTCCAATGCATCTCAGGATGTCACGGCAACCAATATAAACAGTTTTATCTGAATTGTTACTGACTATGCTTGCTGTTTATATTGCTGGTTACTTTGTTTGATTATGTAGAGATGTCCCCGGAGCTGGTGCCCGTGAAGAGGGCGAAGATGTCCGGCGTCGCTGCGCTCCTGGAGGGGCTGAAGATGTCCCTGATGGCTGAGTCCCACAAGCGGGCGAAGAGAGAAGAAAGAAGTGACTTACCCGTCCAGCGCTCCAGCGGCGGTGAGTATGTCTTCTTTCTTCCAGGTCCTGTCTGCAGAGGAATGATGAGCCAATCGGGGCTCACCTTTCTCCGCTGGCCAATCAGCGGCTGTATACACGAGCCAATCGCAGCTAGCTCCCGGGCGCTTGAAAGATTGGCGCCGCGGCAAGCCAATCAGCACTTGCGGCGGCGCCTGCTGATGATGTCACGCTGACGACTATATAAGTCGCCGGCCGGCGCCATTTTGCGAGAACCCAATCCGCGGCGGAGAGAGAAGGACGTCGTAGGACGTCCGGAGCGGCGGATCAAGATAAAAATAGAGCTGCAAGCAACAAGACACCGGCAGTGGCAGGGAGCCCTTGTAAGGGCTAGGAGCGACCCTGCCACTGATAATCACTCACCGCGGAGACGTCGGCGGGGAGCCCTTGTCAGCGCCCCCACCAAAAAGAAGAGCCACCCGCGGCAGAGACGTCAACGGGGAGCCCTTGTAAGGGCTGAGAGCGCCCCTGCCTCCGGACCAGCAGCAGACCCAGCGCCGAACAGGAGAAGAGGCGCCACCGGCTGGAGGGTTTGGAAGACCTGGAAAAGAAGGCAGAAGACGGTGTGGCAAATTGAGTATCCTGTGCAGAGCAGGTAAGTACACTCAACATTAGGTCGGGCACTAGGCCCGTGGCCAAGGTCGGGCACAAGGCCCGTGGAGCATTGAATTAAGGGCACAAGGCCCAGGGAAATGGGCAGTAGGCCCTTGTAAAGTAGTGGTCCAGTAGGCCATAAAGTGTTAAAAGGGCACAAGGCCCTGTTAGTTAGTAAGGCCGGGGGGCTCAGAGCTCCAGGTGTAAAAGGGCACAAGGCCCTTAGTTAGGTAGTGGCCTAGAGGCCATAGGAAAGGCCACAGGGCCTTGGCAGGGAACTGATAGACCATAGACTGTGAAGGGCATAAGGCCCTTAGTTAGATAGAGAGGCCTCAAGGCCTAAGTAGGCAAGGGCTAGTGCCCCTCGGTAGCAGGACACAAGGCCCTAGTTAGTGGGCTCAGAGCCCTGAGTTAGAGAGGGGGCTAAGACCGATAGACAGAGCATAAGGCTCTGTATGTAGCTGGGCAGAGAAGACCATGGTGCGTAGGGAATAAGGCACTGGTGGTGTGACAACCTCCGCCTTTCCTTGCCACTGTGGGTGGTGTATATGATGTTGGCTATTTTCTTTTTAGGTTTCAAATTCCACTCAGCATGCTATCCCCAATGCTTGAAACAGCCGTGATTTTGCCTTGGGGGAGACATTTAACTGTTTTTTTTAGAGGGCACTGTCTGAGAATTTCTTAGATTAACTTCTTAATTAGCTGAAGTAAAATTGCTTATAATTATTAGTACTTAGTTCAAGTCCTTGGATGTTGCTGTTCAATAGACTGATCCATGACAACACCGGTAAAGCAGTGCAGTGTCACACCAGGTGAAGGTACAATGGGGAAGGGAAAGGAGGGACTACAGAACTGTAACTGCAAATTCATGAGTGACCAATGGGCAAGCAAGGCTCAATATACGAACTAATATTTCTGCAACCTGGGAGTAAGCACCCAGATATTGGCTGGTATAAGGAAGGGTGTCTTGTTGACATGGTGTAAATGGCTTTTTGAAACTCTAACATTTGGAAAAAAGGGAAATGATTGCAAGAGTCAAATTTACTTACACTATATGGATTATTATTACTAATACCACCAAAGTACGGTTTTATTTAGAGGGGTTCGGAGGGTAATTACTTCACATACATTATGGTTGTCCACTTTCTGTGTGACTGGAGTAGTTATACTGCCAAACAGCTATGTGAGGACACATAATTATTCTTATATTATTAATTATTATATTCCAGATGCCAATGTTACATCTTAATATTTTTTTTTTTTTTGATGCGTCAGCTATTTACTAAACCCCTAGTACCACCCAATGACTGCATCTCATATAAAAAAATGTGACGCTGATTTTTTTGCTTACGTGTACTATAGTACTATATACTCGTCATTTGTGCAATAATAGTATGCACAAATTAGGTGAGGAGCTAAGATATAGTTTATATACTATAGATAGCCTGATATGTTTGGTCTGTTTGTATTACCAGTCTGACTCAGCCAATGTCACACAATATTGTTTTCAATCACCAGATCACATGAATTCATAAACATCTATTTAGCATTTCTCACATGCTAAAAACTACTTATAATAAAATAGAAATGAATCCGTTAGTTTAATTGCTCAGTATACTATTTATGATCCATTAAAAAAATTGGGTAAATGAAGGACAACAAACGTATTGTAAGAAAGGACAAGTAGCTCATGTAATAAGTTAGCACCATTCCGGCATGGTCATGTATAAAGTGCTGGACTGCAGTGGTTCCCTATAATTATTATTCAGTTATATAATAATATATTCATATAATAATAATAATAATAATAATAATAATAATGTGTTATTTATATGATGCGTTTGTGTACATTAAGACATGTCCTCTGTAAGATGTGATAAGGTAGACGATGTTTTGAATGTTATGGCCAAGTTTAAACACTTCTTTAGTGGTGTAAAAATCTGGGCACTATGCAGCTAATAATGTTCTAAAAATATCTTCCTAAATGGAGAACACTTCTCTCCACCTTCGTAAGTGACACCTCCATCGTGTTCATCTATATATTTCAAGACAACTTGTCAGAGAAACCTACAATCAATACAGTCACAAAAAACAGTCTCATGTCTGTCAAAAAGGATAAAATTTCACACCTATTTTCCATCAGACCGCATCTGTCTCGCTGCAAAAATCGGGACTGCCCTGTGATAATTGGGACTGTGTGCATTTACATTTATACTGCAGGTAGATGTACTTTTTGGGAGCTCTCTATAGTGTTACCTACAAAGGTCCGACTGCTGATTTGTTGATGAGTAATACGAAGCTCTCTACAATCAGTGCAGGATCTTACTATCATGTAATCACATGAACAGAACGATTTTGAAACGTTCCCATTCAGCTATGAACACTGAAATGTCCTTATATTATTTAAACATTCAGGTTTTTATTAATTTTTGAATATTAGAAGCAGACCAGAAATTGCAATATTCATTAATCCACCATTTCACACTTGGTACTAATTAGCACAAGTTTAGACTTTCTATCCACTAAAAATATTCAGAATTAAAGTATGTATAGACAATTGAATATCCTTTGTTATCACACATCACAGCAATACATCCTCAAATCATTGAAGGCGGTATCGTCTCCTTCTCCCTGATATGGCTCCACCTTGGTTCTAATACCACAGACTTCGTACTCGCAGGCATTGCTCCATGATCCATATGTTCCCCAAGGGCCTCCAGCTGCCTCCAACGTCTGCCCATTGGAGCATTGAATCTTGATGTTATTGGCAGCAGTGTCATCTCCATTGCCCCGATATGGTTCCACTTTAAGTTGGTATGCCTCAATGTAGCCATGACTACATAAAATAATTGGACCCCAATCGCCCCATCTGTAGAGATAAGAAGATAAAATTGTCAATGCTGGATGGGACCAATTCTTGGCTCTTGTAAAGATGTGGAACGATATTTACTACGTTTATAAATCATTTTGTTGATTTTTAAACCTTTATTGGCAGACACATAACAGTAAAGTACAATAAAAAAATGAAAATAAGTGAATTAAAGCATACCAGAGTTACTAAATAAATGCATTGAAAGTATGTTAGTAGCTCAGGGAAGGGATCGGCTGCTTTTACAGTAGATTGTCTAACTAAAATGGGGAACTCCAGGGACAACCTTGTAACTACCCCCCCAACCCCAAATATCACCAACTACCAGTGCCGGATTAAGGGAATGGAGGCCCTGGGCTAAGGGGGCCTCCATTCCCTCGTGATCCCCCCCCCATGTGAGCCACACGCCGTCCTCCGTTCCCCCCAAGCGCTTACCTTCTTCTCCTGTAACTGTAGTCCTTCCACGGTGCGCTGTACTCAGGAGATCTCGTGAGAGTCTCACTCTCACGCGGTCTTCTCAGTAAGGAGATTACTGAGCGCCGGAGAAGGACTACAGTGACAGGTTCAGCAGCATTGATCGGGCCGCCCCCACACCAATCAATAATGCTGCTGAGCACTTTCAAGGGCCCCCTGGATGCCCGAGGTCCCTGGGCTGTAGCCCAGTTAGACCTCGAGTTAATCCGGCCCTGCCAACTACGAAGTAGTAGTCCAGGGGAGGTCCCATGCTTAAGAGGTACTTAATCCTGTCAGGTGCTTTAGCATCCATAAACTTCCACAGTTACAACTTGAAGGATTTTATTTGTTAGTGGCCTTGTGCGGACTGTTAGCCTTGTGGATTATGAGAGCTACAGCTAGTTGACCTGGCTGATTGCTTGCTAGGTCTCTCAGCTAGAAGAGCCAATTGCAATACATTAATGATGAGGGGTTGGGGATGAAATCTACAATGTGCCAACCGTCAGATTAGAAGTCACAACAAAATGCAGCTTGGTAAGCATATACATATTCATCACAAGACCTTTATGATTTGAAAAGACAATAAGGAATATTTGAAATAAGGAAAGTTGTGTGTATGTAACCATGAGACATAAAGCCGTCTTTTTCACTTACGAGCCTGTGGAGGATTGGACAGTAGCTGTATAGTTATTTTTGTGAAAACAATGTAAACGGACTCCATTTAGAGCTGTATCGTCATCTTCTCCCTGGTATGGTTCCACCTAATCAGAATAGTGAAGGGACACATTAGAAAACAAAAAGTACAATACAGTTTAATAACTGAACATGCACAATACTACACCTGTGTACATGGACTTTAGCACATTTATAATAGCTACCAGCAACTAAGTGGCAAGAACATCCTTCAGTTCTGTGCATAGCTGAGAAACCTTCTCCTGGGCGATTCTCCAGTGAATTCCAACAGCCATGGACAGACAAGATTATCATTGTGTAAATTACACCAATTAGTGTAGTCATAACTTATCTTAAAAGGGGCGGAGCTTATCATAATGAGTCTTCTGAAAATATCACAAGCGAAGAAAAAATAACGACTGTTCATAATAGGAGGCTCTGCTAAGGTAATAATAATTATTAGGGGTGTTGTATAAGGGATCCATATCTAAAGCTGGGTACACACTACAGAAATTTCGACCAACTTTTTATGCCGAGCGATTTTACATGCGATCGATGTTCCGATCGCTCGGTCCATGAACTGCATACACACACTAGCCTTGTTTAGAATGATAAAGGGAAGAGCGGACATCCCTTTAGCGACTTTTTACAGCCATGTTGTCGTGAGCAATGATTGTAATTTTGTACTCACTGTTGTGGATCGGTCGGAAGTTTATACACACTGCACAGCGGAAACGAGATTGGAACGAAAATATTAAACGGTACGACCAACCAAATGAGGCATCAATCGTCCATTTGGGCAGACTTTCGAACGAGCGGTCGTATGTCAGCTGATTCAGCCGATTATTGGACGAAAACAGTGTAGGGTGTACCCAGCTTAAGTCTACTCATATCCAACCTAGACAAAAATTAAACTAAAACATTGACTTTTATTATATACCCATACAAATATGTTTAAAGTGAAATATTTTTTTTTTTTTTAAAAACACATGGGTTGATGAGGGAATATTCAACATTATTACGTCTCAATTCATTGCTGATGTTTTATCAGGGAAATGTACGAAGGATACCAAGGGGTAAATGTATCAATATGCGGGTTCTTCAACATCCGCGTGTTCAACCTCTTCCGCGATTAAATTTCAAGCGGCGCTGCATTGTAAAGGGAAGTTAACCCTTTACAATGCAGCGCCACTTGAAATTTAATCGCGGAAGAGGCTGAACACGCGGGTGTTGAAGAACCCGCATATTGATACATTTACCCCCAAATGTATAATTACAAATGGGCCAAATACGACTGGTTGGGTTTGATTTGCTTCCCTGGCACAGGTACCCGCAATGCCCTGTTAGTACATAGACCAATATGATTTTGTAGAAAACAACTCACATTCATAGGGGCATATTCAATTGTTTGAATATCCCGCCACTTTAAAACTATTACCGTTCTTACGGTAATAGTCAGCTGGATTTCAGCTCGCGGCTCAGGGAGCTGCGACCTGAAATCCAGCAAGAAGACTACCGTACTAACGGTTTTCATGTAGCACACAAATATCAACTTTAAATTTCAGTGTACAAATAAGCTATCAAGTATTTGTGTGCTACATGAAAAAACAGTCAGTATTTAACTTATGTGTAAAACATAAAAATAAATTTGCACCCCTTGCATTGTAACATGGTTTTGTCCAGGAGACTGAAATAAGAAGTTTCTTAAGTTAAGATCCTTAATGAATCAGGCCCTATATGTTATAATACAGCAGGAATGTTTTTTAATTTTACCAACTAATCACAAGCAGGGACTTCAATTTAGAACAATGTGTTTGTAATGGGACTGTACGCTTTTACCTGGTAATGTCTCTAGAGGATATCACAGATATAGATGATAACTTTGATACAATATGCAGCATCTTCATCATTTATAGAAGCTATACAGACACAATCTCTTACTTTTGTAAAACTGAAGATATTTGAGGTATATTGTTATTTAAACAATTTACATTGTCTGTTGACATGTTCTATTTTTGGCTCCAAGTACTTCACAGCTGGGATTTTTATCTTCTTCCTGGCTTACCGATAGGAAGTCTGTGGTGCTTAGTATAAAGCCACCTCTATAAATACTATTTTTTTCTGAAATATATTTGCTGGTAAAATAAAAATTGTGAAACATCTGTAGTACCTGAATCTATGTCTGACTGCTACTGGTAGGTCATTCATATATAGTTGGTCCTTTAAATTATTTTACACCTTAGAAGTTAATGTCTTGTACATGTTATTGTACACACAAAATTCTGTATATCAGTGTTGTATGATAGTTGTACATATTACTACACAGTTTAGTGTTCTCCATCAAGGACGTTCTCTTCTTCCGAATTCTGCCCCATTCCCACAAGACTTCCGCCCAGTCCTCCCAACAAAGTGGACATATCTCCTTGACTTACCTTCAGAGAGACTCCTTTGGCTTTATAACCAGGTGGGCACATCTCCACTTTACCCCATGTACCCCATTTTCCTCCATTATCAGTGGTGATATAATTGTATGCCAGTTTTCCAAACCCCACTGAGAAAAGAGAAAGGAGGACGAGAGCTGATGTGATGTGCGCCATGATGATTAGGAATGGAGATCTTCCAGGACCGGGACAGTAACTATTTATGGATTAACTAGCTAGGCTGCGGTCCAGAATAAATACGACCACACTTCACTGGAAGATAACTGTGTTTTCTTTGAGGTTAAATTATTGATCTTCATTACCAAGTTATCTGTGTCATATGTTAACTAGTAGATGCTTGGTCTTTGTATAATTATGTATACTCTAATAATATAATACACTATGGAACATCTCTATCTGTGTATTGTATACTACCGTAAATTTTATGTACGGCACTGTAGAACTTTGTGGCACTTTCTAAATAAAAAATAATAATAATAATAATAATAATAATAATAATAATAATAATAATAATAATAATAATTGATGCTGTGCAAATGTCAGACTTTCTGGGTAATTTTTGGCATATTGCCTTATTGTTAGGTTAGATACATTGTTAACTGTAACCTATGACCACTGTGGGGAACGGGCATGGGTGGTCTATTTTAATTGCTGTTGTTAATAAATAGTTGTTGAGGTTCTGGTTTGGATTGTTCTTACATTTTGTTTGTTCATGACAATGACTTAAGTTGGGTACACACTGGTGTTTTTTCAGTCAATTATGGGGTCAATCACCCGATAAACGACTGTTCGGCCAGATATCGCTTCAGTGTGTATGCTGACATGCTGAACGACAGTCGTCCCAAGTATCCGATCGTCGTTTCATTTAGTTGGTCGGTATGTTTAATATTATCGTTCCAATCACCTACCAATCAGCTGTCACAGCTGCCTGTCACTCCGTTTGGATGCATGCAGTTCCTCCAGCTGCCCCTCTCTCTACTTGTCCTTCCCTGCTGCATCTGAACCGACCGAACTAGAAAATTGCTTGACAGAAAGCCGGGACTTCAGTGCAGACCTTTCACCCCTGCGAGCACATGACTTCAAAGTGCATTGCATGACAGGAGGAGATTTATTACATAGACACACAGGGGACAGCGCAGAGTGCTGGTGCTGCCGGCATCTTGCTTCAGCCAGGGATCCTGTCACATGTATGAGACACACACAGATCTGAAGGTAAATCGTTCTAGTGTGCACACAGTTATCGGCATGCTGATTGGAGCTGGTTTTTTTTTCTGTCGTGGAGAAAGTTGGTAAAACTATCGCATCGTTTCAATTTTTATGTAGTGTGTACCCAGCTTTACTCCTGATTCTTATCTGCCGTACAATTTGCTATTTCTATTGTCCACCTAGTGTATGTTGTCAGTAGACTGTGATTTGCCTTCATCATTCCTGAGATTACTGCAAGTCTTTCTTCTTACCTCTCCAAGTCTCTCACAAAATAAAGTTCCAGGATGGGCTTAGGCTGGGTACACACTGCAAAAAATGGTTAATGTCATTAATACATAGCTAAATAGTAATAAGAAAGGTTATATATTTAGACAAGTCACTACATTACATTTCTTAAGATGAAAAAGCTCTTAAAACGATAACTAAACCTAAAACTCCCAGGTCAACCAAAAGGAAAATACATAGTGTAACATTAACAAATACATTATTATCACTAAGGTGACAGGGCCACTGTATTCCTGGGTCAGATTGACCCACAATTTCTAACATTGACCACTTACTGCCCATCCATGTTGAATCAGTTATTGTCTGATTGACATATACGGGATATATGTATCAGAGCTTTGCAAATGGATTGCAGCAGCGTCAGTAGACATTTTACACAAGATGATAGACAAAGGCCATAATGTAAAATAGTGCTAGATGGAATTGTCCTTGGGCTCTGCCACCCAACTATATGTTACAAAGGACATGCATAATTTAACAAACCAAGTAGTTCTATGACAGGGAATGCCACTTTTGTGGCTGAATAGCTTGATTTGTTTGGGTGCCACAAAAGAGAACAATTTGGTTGTTGGTGTTAGGAACCCCTCCAGCCAGTACAGCAAAACCCGGAGTCTGCTCCGAAAGTCTGGTGTTCACTGTTGCCCCTAGTGGTGGGGACAGACTTGGCTGCAAACAGAGGGTCGAGAGATGGGCACTGGCTGAGGAGAACCCAGGAATAGAGTTACCGAGGCCGTAGAGTAGGAAGTGCAGGAAGGAGTCAGGTGAGACACAGAGTGGATGGTGTCAAGACTGATATATCACTCGTGGCCACTGGAATCAATAAGGAACAGCTGATAGAGAAATCCCCTGATACACAGCGACTTCTGTACCGGTGCTTGTCTGGAAAGGAACGGAACTTGCAGTGAAGGTTAAAGATGATGAAACTGAACGTAGGCAGATGCCAAGGGTAACTACAACCCACAGTACCGGTGAGTGTCCGGAGATTTTAGGAAAATTGTTCTTAGGCGGTTGCCAGGGGTAACTGCAACCCACAGTACCGGTGAGAGTGCAGAGATTTAGGGGTAACAGTTCTTAGGAGGTTGCCAGGGGTAACTACAATTATAGGCACACAGTGATATATGCAAATAGTCAATAGTACCTGTGGGAAGGTTGAGTCCAGAGCCAGAGGAAGATTGTTGAAGTCTGAGCGCAAAGATGCTGCAGGGGCTGCGCATCACGCCAGAGCCATGCCTGGGGGCACGACTTTACCGGGGTCCAGGAGATGGCTGACTGCAACTGGAGAGTAGATTGTAGAGTAGTCAAAGGGAAAGCAGGGTCCGTACACGGGGAATCCAATAGAGAATAGTCAGGAACTGAAACAGGTCTGGCACAAGGGTAATCCACACAGGAGAAGAGTCAAAGCTGAGCCGAGTTGGTACACAGGGAATTCAATGAAGAGCTAACAGGAACGGAAACGGTCTGGTACACGGGGACACCACAAGCTGGCAGGAAACAATAGGAACAGGTAACAGGCAAAACACAAAGGAGCAGGAACACTATGGTAAACATATTACTGGCAATCCTGCAAAGGATTAGTCGGCTATGTAAGGAGAGCAGAACCAATAGGCTGCAGGTGAGGAAGCCAGGTGAGTGAGCTAGGAGAAACAGGCTGGCCAGGTGAGCCATAATGACAACATGAATTGAGGGCAGATTCTGACAGAGAACAGACCTAACTGACGCTATCTAGTACCTATCTAATCTATCTAGCTAATCTATCTTCCTAAACTAATCTATCTAATCTATCTAAGAACTAAGCTAACTACCTATCTAAACACCCAGTGGCTATCTAAACTTACCTAGCTACCTACCTACCTATCCCTAACGATCTATCAATCTATCTATCTATCAATCTATCTATCTATCTAGTTACTCTGACAGAGAGCGCGGCGAGTCACAACAGTACCCTCCCCTTGGCGAGGGGTTAGGAAACCCCTAAAACCTAGTTTCTTGGGAAACTCTTTAAAAAAGTCAAACTTGAGCCTATCTGCATGGATATCAGCACTAGGAACCCAGGATCTTTCTTCTGGCCAAAACCTTTCCAGTGGACAAGGAAATGGAGCTGATCTCCCCTAAGCTTAGAGTCTAGGATTTTCTCTATTTTGAAATCAGGTTCACCTTCGACCATAATCGGGGAAGGATTGGTCTGGACCCGGGGTGAGAACCTGGAGGAAAATAAAACTGGCTTGAACAGTGATCAATGAAATGTTGATGGAATCCTCAAGGATTTGGGCAACACCAATCGAAAGGCTACTTGATTAATTCTTTTGATGATCTTGAATGGCCCGATGTACCGGGGCCCAAAATTTTGAGATGGTTATCTTAATTTGATGTTTTAGTAGATAACCAAACTCGATCTCAGACTTTAAATGAGCACGGGATACGGTGTTGGTCAGCGAATCATTTGGAGGTAATGGAGGCAGCGTGAAGAGCAGAATGGACCTTTCTCCATATTGCCCTGAAATGATGGGCAGGAGATCTAGGTTTAGGTGTATTAGAACTTGGGACCTGGTAAATCGAATTGCAACGAGGACGGAACCCCATATTGCAGTAGAAAGTGGAAACACCGGAAGCAGAATGACAAGTGTTATTTTAAGCAAATTCTGCCCAGGAAAAACATTCCGTCCAGTTGTTGTGCATTTTAAAGATATAGCAACGCAAATACTGTTCCATGGACTGATTCACCCTTTTTGTCTGACCATCAGATTGAGGATGATATCCAGAGGACAAACTGACATTAATGCCAAGGGAAAAAGAGAAAGTTTTCTAGAAGGCAGCAATGAACTGTGGGCCTGTATCGGAAACTATGTCCTCTGGAAGACCGTGCAGTCTGAAGATGTGCCTCACAAATAGATTCGAAAGAGCTTTGGCATTGGGAAGCTGAAAGAGTGGAACAAAGTGGGCTTGTTTGCTGAATTGGTCGACAATTACCCAAATTGTATTGCATCCACGAGACTCAGGAAGGTCCACCACAAAATCTATTGAAATGGAAGACCAAGGCTTATAAGGAATAGACAGTGGCAGGAGTTCCCCCATGGGCTTGGTTCTAGGAACTTTGGCCTGGGCACAGACCACAAAAGCAGAAATGAAAGAAACCACATCCTTCTTCATTCCAGGCCACCATACAGAATGTCTAAGCAACTTAAAGGTTTTCAGGATTCCAGGATGTCCTGCTACTTTAGAAGTATGACAATTGGTCAAGACTGCTTTCTTGAGGGAAATTGGAACAAATAAGAGGTGTGCCGGAGTATTTGCAGGGGCTTGATCCTGGAAACATTGGAGTGAACACTGAAGGTCCTGAGTGATTCCAACAATGATGTTTTGATCCGGAATGATAGCCATGGGAACAGAAGGACTCTCTTGCAGTGATTGGAAGCTGCGTGAAAGCACATCTACTTTGATATTTTTTAAGCCAGGTCTATACGTGATCAGATATTGGAATCGAGTGAAGAACAGGGCCCATAGGGCTTGCCTGGAATTCAGTTTTTTAGCGGATTGGATGTAAATGAGGTTTTTGTGGTCTGTGTATACAGTGATCTGGTGGGTGGAACCCTCGAGCCAGTGTCTCCAGTCTTCGAATGCCCACTTGATGGCTAACAACTTCCAATTGCCCACATCGTAGTTGATCTCAGCCGGGGAGAATTTTCGGGAAAGGTAAGAACACGGATGAAGTCTGTTATGGTCCGGAGAAACCAGAGAGAGCACGGCCCCAACCCCAATATCAGAGGCGTCCACCTCAACAAAGAATGGTAGCTTCGGGTCAGGATGACGAAGAACAGGAGCTGAGAAAAAGGCATGCTTTAAGGTCTTAAAAGCTTTGGTTGCTTGAGAGGTCCAATTTTTTGGATCTGCTCCTTTCTGTGTAAGAGCGGTGATAGGAGTCACGATGATGGAGAAAGAATTAATAAAACGCCTATAATAATTCACAAAACCTAGAAAGCGTTGGACTTCTTATCTTCTTATCTTCATACATCCCCACCATCATCATGGGTGACTTCAACATCCCCATTGATAACCCACCTTCCAAAGCTGCTTCCAAACTACTCTCTCTAACATCCTCACTTGACCTCTCCCAGTGGATTGAATCATCTACTCATAAGGATGGCCACTGCCTTGATCTTGTTTTCTCTAGACTATGCTCAGTTTCTAATTTTATTAATACACCCTTCCCCCTCTCGGATCATCACCTTATCAGCTACACTCTCACCCCCACTGCTCTAACCTCTCTACTGTCTAACTCAACTAAGCCTCCTCATACTCGTAGAAATCTTAATTCTATTAATCTTCAACAATTTTCCACCTCTCTCCAACACCTTCTCTCCCCTATCTCTACATTCTCATCCCCTGAGATGGCAGTACCTCATTTTCACCTAACCTTAGCAACGGCCCTTGATCAAGTGGCTCCAGCGACACTTCATACTACACGTCGACTTCGATGTCAACCGCGGCACACCAAAGCAACACGAAATCTTCAAAAACTGTCCCGTAAAGCAGAACGTCACTGGGGTAAATATCGAAGCTCTAATGACTTCTTCACATATACTTCTGTCTACCACTCCTATCGAAATGCTCTGGACACTGCAAAACAAACATACTTTCAATCTCTTATCTATGCTCAGGCTTCTAACCCCAAACGCCTTTTCAATACATTTAATCATCTTCTCAATCCTCCCACCCCGAACCCTCCATCTACTATCAGTGCTCAGGATCTTGCTTCCTACTTCAAGGACAAGATTGACAAGATCAGACTAGAAATGGTATCCTCTTCCTCAACAAGCCATCAGCTCATTTCCTTCCCACTACCCTCTGACACCCTTTCTTCATTTGACCCCACAAATGAAGAGGAAATTTCTACGCTCTTCTTATCTTCCTACTCTACCTCCTGTCCTCTTGATCCTATTCCCTCGCAAATTGGTAGATCCCTGTCTTCTGTGCTCATTTCACCTCTAACTCAAATCTGTAATCTCTCACTCTCTACTGGCATCTTTCCATCACTATACAAGCATGCAGTGATTACTCCTATTCTAAAAAAACAAAACTCCGACCCAAACTCTCTCTCAAATTACCGTCCCATCTCTCAGCTCCCTTGCCCCTCCAAGCTTCTAGAGAGACTTGCCTACACTCGCCTCACACGCTTTCTTTCCGCAAACAACCTGTTGGATCCTCTTCAGTCTGGCTTTTGTTCTCAACACTCCACAGAGACTGCGCTGACCAAAGTTGTTAATGATCTGATCACTGCTAAGACTGAACGCCATTACTCTATCCTAATTCTCCTGGATCTCTCGGCTGCATTTGACACCGTTGACCACTCTCTTCTCATACAAACGCTGCAATCCCTAGGTCTTCAAGACACAGTTCTATCCTGGTTCTCATCTTACCTCTCTAATCGCTCTTTCACTGTTAATTTCTCTGGAGCCACCTCTGCTCTGCTTCCCCTATCAGTTGGAGTACCACAAGGCTCGGTGCTAGGTCCTCTGCTGTTCTCTATCTATACCGCTTCTCTTGGAAATCTAATAAGTTCCTTTGGCTTTCAGTATATTCTCTATGCGGATGATACCCAAATCTATCTATCCTCTCCTGATATCTCGACATCTGTGTTGTCCCGTGTAACTGACTGTCTTTCTGCCATTTCATCTTGGATGTCCTCTCGTCAACTCAAACTTAATCTTTCTAAAACAGAGTTAATAATATTCCCACCCGCCAACAAGAGCATACCTGACATTTCTATCTCTGTTGATAACATGACCATAAATCCCACCCCACAAGCTCGCTGCCTAGGTGTAATCCTTGATTCACGCCTATCCTTTGTTCCCCACATTGACTCTATATCTAAATCATGTTACATACATCTAAAGAACATTTCCAGAATACGCACATATCTCACACAAGACACTGCTAAAACCTTAATTCATGCACTAATCATCTCCCGCATTGACTATTGCAATTCCCTCCTTACTGGTCTTCCCAAAAACAGACTCAAACCCCTAAAATCTATTTTGCATGCTTCGGCAAGACTGATTTTCCTTGCAAATAGCTATTCCTCTGTTGAATCACTCTGTATGTCTCTACACTGGCTGCCTGTCTTCTACCGAATCCAATATAAAATACTTTTACTAACCTACAAGGCCATCAACAAAGCTGCACCAACATACATCTCCTCTCTTGTCTCAAAATATCTCCCAACTCGGCAACTCCGTTCTGCAAAAGATCTGCGTCTCTCATCCACCCTCATTACATCCTCCCATTCCCGGTTACAGGACTTTTTTCGGGCTGCACCCACTCTATGGAACTCTCTCCCTCGCACAATAAGACTCTCCTCTGTTCTACAAACTTTTAAGCGTTCTCTGAAAACCTACCTATTCAGACAAGCTTATAATATTCCTCAACCACCATCTTAACCTCACTACCGTTAGCCTGTTACACAATTTCACACAAGACAACTACCCCCGGACCAACATTGTTGTGTGACAGGATCATTTAGCTTATGAGTCACCTTACCTTTGCAGTCTGGCTGGGCCAAGATGCAAAATGTATACTTAACCTCATGTGTCAATCTCCCATTGTCCCATAGATTGTAAGCTTGTGAGCAGGGCCTTCTCACCTCTTTGTCTGTTTTACCCAGTTTGTTTATTAGTTTATTACGTTTGTCCCCAATTGTAAAGCGCTACGGAATATGTTGGCGCTATATAAATAAATGATGATAGGGCAGCACAGTGGCCTAGTGGTTAGCACGTCTGCCTCACAGCACTGGGGTCATGAGTTCGATTCCCGACCATGGCCTTATCTGTGTGGAGTTTGTATGTTCTCCCTGTGTTTGCGTGGGTTTCCTCCGGGTGCTCCGGTTTCCTCCCACACTCCAAAAACATACTGGTAGGGTAATTGGCTGCAATCAAAAAAATTGACCCTAGTCTCTCCCTCTCTGTCTGTCTGTCTCTGTGTGTGAGTGTGTGTCTATAGTAGGGAATTTAGACTGTAAGCTCCAATGGGGCAGGGACTGATGTGAATGAGTTCTCTGTACAGCGCTGCGGAATTAGTGGCGCTATATAAATAAATGATGATGATGATGATGATGATCCAGGTTGATGACCACGAACTTCCCCAGGAATTCTTGGAGCACATCATTAATAAGGACTTGGAAGACCGCTGGGGCATTACAAAGCCTGAAAGGCATGATGCAATATTCATAGTGACCAGCAAGAGTATTGAAAGCTGTCTTCCATTTGTCTCCAGGACATATACGGATCAAGTTATGGGCACCTCTTAAGTCGATCTTGGAAAATATCTGGTCCTTTCGTACTTGATGGAATAACCCAGAAATTAGATGGAGTGGGTGCAAGTTCTTGAATGGCATTTAACCCTCTGTAGTCTATGCATGGCCACAGGGTACCATCCTTTTTGGCCACAAAAATGAATCCAGCTCCCAAGGGTGACTTGGATGGACTAGTAAAGCCTTTTTGTAAATTCTCTGTAATGTATTCATCCATGGCTTTAGTTTCCACCGGGGACAAGGAGTAGAGTCTACTTTTAAGTAAAATAGCTCCAGGCAAGAGGTCAATACCATAATCGTAGGAACGATGTGGAGGTAGAGAATCTGCCTTTTTCTTGGAGAATACATGAGGCAGAACATGAGGAACTCTAATGAAGAATCTCCTCTTGCTTCAAGTCTATAACAAGGTTATTAGTAGATAACCACGGGTGTCCCAAGACCAATGGGACAGATGCACAACTAATCAAATAGAATGATATCAGCTCAGTATGAAGAGCCCCAATAGTTAGAGAGAGTGGAGTGGTGTGGAATATGATACGAGCTCCCACCAGAGGACTTACATCTAACCTGCAGTCGGTGATAACATTCTCCATCTCAAGCAACGGAATGTGAAACTGTTTAGCGACATCAATGTCGAGGAAATTACCTGCTGCACCGATGTCCAGAAAAGCCTTGAGTGGGATATTTTTATTCTGAAATGTTAGTGTAGCAGGAACTAAAAGAGAATTTTGTGAAGAGAAATGCACCTCTTCAGTCTTGTTTAGGCCTGGTCTTTTCCCGACTGGCTTGGGCAGGTCTGAATAAAGTGTCCTTTGAGGCCACAGTAAATACAGAGACCCTGCCTCTGACTCCTAGATCTTTCCTCGTGAGACAAACGAAGGGTAGCAACTTGATAGGTTCCGTTAGATCTGGAGTTCTGGGAAGAAATATATCTGAGGAAGCGGAGGACCCGCGATCCTTCTCCATTCGCCTTTCTCTTAAGCGTCGGTCGATCCTGATGGCCACCCTCATGAAGTCCTCAAGAGTCTCTGGGACAGGTTAATGAACAAGTGAGTACTTGAGAGGGTCTGACAGGCCTAACCGAAACTGGTGTCTGAGTGCCGGATCATTCCACAACGTGTCGGTAGACCACCAACGAAATTCAGCACAATATATCTCAGCCGACCGAGCTCCTTGTTTTAATGACCGTGGGTGCGCTTCTGCTGATGCCACTCGGTCAGGGTCATCGTACAAAAGTCCCAGAGCCTCAAAAAACAAATCCACTGAAGTAAGACAGGAATGTTCCGATTTGAGGCTGAAGGCCCAGGACTGCGGATCTTCCTGGAGAAGGGATATAATAATACCCAAGCGTTGAATCTCAGATCCTGAAGAGGTATGTCTAAGTTTAAAGTACAACTTGCAGCACTCCTTGAAGTTCCGGAATATCTTACGGTCTCCTGAGAAGCGGTCTGGCAAGATGAGGTGTGGTTCTACAGGAACATCTTTGAGGATACGAGGGTTTCGGGCGATGCCCTCCTGGGTAGTGACCCGAATGGAAAGTTCCTGTAGAGATTAAGTCAATTTTTGGATCAGGGTATTAAAGAACTGGGCCGTAGCCTGATGTCCAGGATCCATTATATTTTCCTAGATACGTCTGGGTATGAGGCTTGGGCCGGTAATAATGTTAGGAACCCCTCCAGCCAGTACAGCAAAACCCGGAGTCTGCTCCGAAAGTCTGGTGTTCATTGTTGCCCCTAGTGGTTGGGACAGACTTGGCTGCAGACAAACAGAGGGTTGAGAAATGTGCACTGGCTGGGGAGAACCCAGGAATAGAGTTACAGAGATCGTAGAGTAGGAAGTGCAGGAGGGAATCAGGTGAGACACCGAGTGGATGGTGTCAAGACTGATATATCACTCGTGGCCACTGTAATCAATAAGGAACAGCTGATAGAGAAATCCCCTGATACACAGCGACTTCTGTACCGATGCTTGTCCGGAAAGGAACGGAACTTGCAGTGAAAGGTAAAGATGATGAAACTGAAGGTAGGCAGATGCCAAGGGTAACTACAACCCACAGTACCGGTGAGAGTCCTGTGATTTAGGGGTAACAGTTCTTAGGCGGTTGCCAGGGGTAACTACAATTATAGTTGATTTTTCTACATTTTTGGGAGATAGTCTCCACCGATAATCATTGACAATGTTCCCAGCTGTGCTAGAAATTCTTTTTGAACACACCCAGGAGGGTGGGCAGCCTCAGTACACGATAACTAGTTTGTACATAATATTTTTTTCCCTCCAGTGTTCAAAAGGATTGTCTGAGATGCTAATTTGTTCATTGCCATTAAAGTACTCCCCCACCATTCTACTAATACCAATATTCTCAGTAAATTTGGGAATTCCTTGCTCCCTGCATATAACCCTTCTATCAATTGAATAATAAGGAACTAAGGAACAATAAGGAACTGTTTTTGTACATCAGAGTTTTGTGAATGTTATTTAATTTCTTCTGAAAATGAGGCCACTGTAGGCTCCATTTAATTAAGTGCTGCTGGGGTCTCCCATTAATATAAAAATGCAAAGGTGCATTTGATGAGACAAGCAGAGACCTTAGTCACCATATTCCAGCCTGTATTTTCCATCCATTGAATTGAATAGTAAAATCTAGCACGGCACAGGGACCTTGGTGAAAATTGGATGGAATTAAATCTGCTGTAGTAGCATTGTAGCATTGCAGGAAGCTTTCAAAAGAGAAGCATGAAGTTTAACATAAGACTCTCCCTCTAATAGTGGCATGACCCATGCTAAGGCATCTCCTTTAAGTAGAGTAGGGATAATGCCAACCTTTAAAGAATCGGTGCTGTAAGTTACAGTACACATATGAAAGATTGTAACTTGGCCAGAAAACAATGACATGGTACTTGGTCTCCTCCAATCTTCTCTGGGAACTTGACCTTAGGTTCGGACTCAGCAGTGTTTGGTAATGTCAGGGCAACTGCAGGTGATGCAGGAGCTTCTAGGGTTGTCACTGCTTACATATTATGTAGGTGAACATTAATTACAGTCAGCTGCAGCTCCAGCGGGATCCATAATTTTCTGTAATAGTATTTGTAAATTGTTTGCAATGTTCTTGTAGTAGGAAATATGGGCAAGATTCTTAATAATAATAATAATAATAATAATAATAATAATAATAATAAGATCTTATTTATAACTTATCTCATTAATTATAGGATAATTAATAGAAATGAAATCTTATACTGCTATTTTCCTCACATCTAAAGTCTATAAAACCCGTGACATCTCAGATGCTCTTAAGAGGTTTCCTTCTATATATCCACTACAACCATATACAAATAATTTGTTAATATGTCCTAACTAGGAACCTGTGGGAAGTCTCACCTGACTCCTTTGTTTGACCAGGTTCTATACAGCTCAAGTATCACATATTTCTTGGTCTCCACATCAAGTAGCAATTCAATATGCACTCAACCTCCTATCCTATGAGAGTCTCCATTGATTGGGGTGCGAGGCGCGAGCAGTGGAGTGCTGAGAACTACATAATCAAGAACTCAGACAGGACAAGAGTTACAAAAGGAGAAGCACAGAACTGATGAGTGAAGGACACAAGCCATTTTCCATTTGAAATTTCTTATTCTGAGCAACATTATGTGAGCACATATTGAATTGTTTATACATTGCCTGCCTCTTAAAAGGTCCATCACTATTTTGTGCTTTCGCTCTCTCTTGCCTCCTTTATACCCCATGGAGACCCAGCAGTTTCGGAACATCATCCACGCTAAAAATACAGTGGACTTTGACTTTTATATTATAGACGATCACTGAGAACTTATTATCAGGACTATCTGATTACAATACAGCGAGGATTGTCTATTTTGTCTGAGGATTCACACTTGCAGGACATTTCCCCTTGCCCACATAGAGCCCCATTACCAACACAATTACTTATAGACTCTCTATATATGAATGAATTAGATCATTAAGCTGGGTACACACTACAGAAATTTCGACCAACTTTTTATGCCGAGCGATTTTACATGCGACTGATGGTCCGATCGCTCAGTCCATGGACTGTATACACACTAGCCTTGTTTAGGACGATAAAGGGAAGAGCGGACATCCCTTTAGCGACTTTTTACAGCCATGTTGTCGTGAGCAATGACTGTAATTTCGTACTCACTGTTGTGGATCGGTCGGAAGTTTATACACACTACACAGCGGAAACGAGATTGGACCGAAAATATTAAGCGGTATGACCAACCAAATGAGGTGACAATCGTCCATTTGGGCAGACTTTCGACCATCGTGTCACTGCACACACTGACCTGACTTTTGAACGAACGGTCGTATATCGGCTGTTTGAGCCGATTATTGGACGAAAACAGTGTAGTCTGTACCCAGCTTTACTCACTGATACCCAATGGAGGAGTTGTGACTCAAGTACAGCCTCCACCTGTCGCCAGAAAATAAAAGGCCACACATCTTACAATCCCCTTGCCTATCTTTCGCTCACTCTGCTTCTATTAGCTGGTGATATATCACCTAATCCAGGTCCCCCACACTCCTCACACACACATACATCAGAACACTACCGTTCTATAGCAAACCTCAAACACATCACCTGTCTACCCTCTCTTCCCAAGTCCTTTAAATGTGCCCTTTGGAATGCACGCTCTGTTTGTAACAAACTTACCTCCGTTCATGATCTCTTCCTCTCAAAAAACCTCAACCTTCTGGCAATAACAGAAACATGGCTCATGCAATCAGACACTGCCTCACCTGCAGCACTTTCACATGGTGGCCTCCATCTCACCCACACCTCCAGACCTGAAGGCAGACAAGGAGGTGGGGTTGGACTACTTCTCTCCCCACAGTGCACATACACAGTTCTACCAAATGTCCCATCACTCACGTTCACATCTTTTGAAGTACATGCTATTCGCATTTTTAATCCATTCTCCCTACGTGTTGCGGTGATCTATCGTCCCCCTGGAGCACACCAACAATTTATTGAGGATTTCTCTGCATGGCTCCCTCACTTCTTATCTTCAGACATCCCCACCATCATCATGGGTGACTTCAACATCCCCATTGATAACCCACCTTCCAAAGCTGCTTCCAAACTACTCTCTCTAACATCCTCACTTGACCTCTCCCAGTGGATTGAATCATCTACTCATAAGGATGGCCACTGCCTTGATCTTGTTTTCTCTAGACTATGCTCAGTTTCTAATTTTATTAATACACCCTTCCCCCTCTCGGATCATCACCTTATCAGCTACACTCTCACCCCCACTGCTCTAACCTCTCTACTGTCTAACTCTACCAAGCCTCCTCATACTCGTAGAAATCTTAATTCTATTAATCTTCAACAATTTTCCACCTCTCTCCAACACCTTCTCTCCCCTATCTCTACATTCTCATCCCCTGAGATGGCAGTACCTCATTTTCACCTAACCTTAGCAACGGCCCTTGATCAAGTGGCTCCAGCGACACTTCATACTACACGTCGACTTCGATGTCAACCGTGGCACACCAAAGCAACACGAAATCTTCAAAAACTGTCCCGTAAAGCAGAACGTCACTGGCGTAAATCTCGAAGCTCTAATGACTTCTTCACATATACTTCTGTCTACCACTCCTATCGAAATGCTCTGGACACTGCAAAACAAACATACTTTCAATCTCTTATCTATGCTCAGGCTTCTAACCCCAAACGCCTTTTCAATACATTTAATCATCTTCTCAATCCTCCCACCCCGAACCCTCCATCTACTATCAGTGCTCAGGATCTTGCTTCCTACTTCAAGGACAAGATTGACAAGATCAAACTAGAAATGGTATCCTCCTCCTCAACAAGCCATCAGCTCATTTCCTTCCCACTACCCTCTGACACCCTTTCTTCATTTGACCCCACAAATAAAGAGGAAATTTCTACGCTCTTCTTATCTTCCTACTCTACCTCCTGTCCTCTTGATCCTATTCCCTCGCAAATTGGTAGATCCCTGTCTTCTGTGCTCATTTCACCTCTAACTCAAATCTGTAATCTCTCACTCTCTACTGGCATCTTTCCATCACTATACAAGCATGCAGTGATTACTCCTATTCTAAAAAAACAAAACTCCGACCCAAACTCTCTCTCAAATTACCGTCCCATCTCTCAGCTCCCTTGCCCCTCCAAGCTTCTAGAGAGACTTGCCTACACTCGCCTCACACGCTTTCTTTCCGCAAACAACCTGTTGGATCCTCTTCAGTCTGGCTTTCGTTCTCAACACTCCACAGAGACTGCGCTGACCAAGGTTGTTAATGATCTGATCACTGCTAAGACTGAACGCCATTACTCTCTCCTAATTCTCCTTGATCTCTCGGCTGCATTTGACACCGTTGACCACTCTCTTCTCATACAAACGCTGCAATCCCTAGGTCTTCAAGACACAGTTCTATCCTGGTTCTCATCTTACCTCTCTAATCGCTCTTTCACTGTTAATTTCTCTGGAGCCACATCTGCTCCGCTTCCCCTATCAGTTGGAGTACCACAAGGCTCGGTGCTAGGTCCTCTGCTGTTCTCTATCTATACCGCTTCTCTTGGAAATCTAATAAGTTCCTTTGGCTTTCAGTATCATCTCTATGCGGATGATACCCAAATCTATCTATCCTCTCCTGATATCTCGACATCTGTGTTGTCCCGTGTAACTGACTGTCTTTCTGCCATTTCATCTTGGATGTCCTCTCGTCAACTCAAACTTAATCTTTCTAAAACAGAGTTAATAATATTCCCACCCGCCAACAAGAGCATACCTGACATTTCTATCTCTGTTGATAACATGACCATAAATCCCACCCCACAAGCTCGCTGCCTAGGTGTAATCCTTGATTCACGCCTATCCTTTGTTCCCCACATTGACTCTATATCTAAATCATGTTACATACATCTAAAGAACATTTCCAGAATCCGCACATATCTCACACAAGACACTGCTAAAACCTTAATTCATTCACTAATCATCTCCCGCATTGACTATTGCAATTCCCTCCTTACTGGTCTTCCCAAAAACAGACTCAAACCCCTAAAATCTATTTTGCATGCTTCGGCAAGACTGATTTTCCATGCAAATAGCTATTCCTCTGTTGAATCACTCTGTATGTCTCTACACTGGCTGCCTGTCTTCTACCGAATCCAATATAAAATACTTTTACTAACCTACAAGGCCATCAACAAAGCTGCACCAACATACATCTCCTCTCTTGTCTCAAAATATCTCCCAACTCGGCAACTCCGTTCTGCAAAAGATCTGCGTCTCTCATCCACCCTCATTACATCCTCCCATTCCCGGTTACAGGACTTTTTTCGGGCTGCACCCACTCTATGGAACTCTCTCCCTCGCACAATAAGACTCTCCTCTGTTCTACAAACTTTCAAGCGTTCTCTGAAAACCTACCTATTCAGACAAGCTTATAATATTCCTCAACCACCATCTTAACCTCACTACCTTTAGCCTGTTACACAATTTCACACAAGACAACTACCCCCGGACCAACATTGTTGTGTGACGGGATCATTTAGCTTATGAGTCACCCTACCTTTGCAGTCTGGCTGGGCCAAGATGCAAAATGTATACTTAACCTCATGTGTCAATCTCCCATTGTCCCATAGATTGTAAGCTTGCGAGCAGGGCCTTCTCACCTCTTTGTCTGTTTTACCCAGTTTGTTTATTAGTTTATTACGTTTGTCCCCAATTGTAAAGCGCTACGGAATATGTTGGCGCTATATAAATAAATGATGATGATGATGATGATGATGACTACACTAGACCAACCTCCCAAGTATCACACATCTCGACCTCCACATGAAGTAGCCCACCATTTTGTGTCAATCACTAAATAAACACAAGTCTATTATCAACTTCACCATAATGAATTATAGCTATCAACAAACCATTCATCTTTTCTCTCAGTATCTTGAACATATGGACAAACACATGTTATGCAATATTTTACTTTACAAATCAGGTCACCTTGTTATGGTAGATGGCCATTCACAATTTCATCACAACATGCAGTAAGAAACTCAGGCATATTTCAGCTACTCTAATATATAGAAGTATTACAGAGTCTAATATTTAAATGTTTTTTGAAAATGATTAAGCCATCACAGATGGATGGGCAGTAAATGCTTATTGAAATGAAATGGTCAATCTGACCTAGGAGTACAGTGACCATAATGATAATACTCATTGTGAAAAACAACACAGCATACACTAAGCCAGTGGTTCCCAAACTTTTGCAGTTTGCGGCACCCTTAGAGTCTCCAAAATTTTTTCAAGGCACCCCTCCAAACTAATTACCGAGCAGTCCCGTTTTATAAGTAGTCAAAAGACGTAATAAGTATTTAGGTCAGAACAGAAATACCTATTTAGTTGTATACAAAAATAATACACATAAATCCAAGGGAAAATAATTTATTTATGTATATTTTTTTCAATTATATTTCTGTCAAAGAATAATTTACAGCTAACACACTCTGTGCCCCCTGCATCCACACACTCAGTGCCCCCTGCATCCATACACCGTGCCCCCTACATCCACACACACCGTGCCCCCCTGCATCCACACACACACCGTGCCCCCTGCATCAACACACTCAGTGCCCCCTGCATCCACACACTCAGTGCCCCCTGCATCCACACACTCAGTGCCCCCTGCATCCACACACACTGTGCCCCCCTGCATCCACACACACTGTGCCCCCTGCATCCACACACACCGTGCCCCCTGCATCCATACACCGTGCCTCCTGTATCCACACACACCGTGCCCCCTGCATCCACACACACCGTTCCCCCTGCATCCACACACATTGTGCCCCCTGCATCCACACACACACCGTGCCCCCTGCATCCACACACTCAGTGCCCCCTGCATCCATACACCGTGCCCCCTGCATCAACACACTCAGTGCCCCCTGCATCAACACACTCAGTGCCCCCTGCATCCACACACTCAGTGCCCCCTGCATCCATACACCGTGCCCCCTGTATCCACACACACCGTGCCTCCTGTATCCATACACCGTGCCTCCTGTATCCACACACACCGTGCCCCCTGCATCCACACACACCGTTCCCCCTGCATCCACACACATTGTGCCCCCTGCATCCACACACACACCGTGCCCCCTGCATCCACACACTCAGTGCCCCCTGCATCCATACACCGTGCCCCCTGCATCAACACACTCAGTGCCCCCTGCATCAACACACTCAGTGCCCCCTGCATCCACACACTCAGTGCCCCCTGCATCCATACACCGTGCCCCCTGTATCCACACACACCGTGCCCCCTGCATCCACACACACCGTGCCCCCTGCATTCACACACACCGTGCCCCCTGCATCCACACACTCAGTGCCCCCTGCATACACACACTCAGTGCCCCCTACATCCACACACTCAGTGCCACCTACATCCACACACTCAGTGCCCCCCTGCATCCACACACACCGTGCCCCCTGCATCCACACACTCAGTGCCCCCTATATCCACACACTCAGTGCCCCCTGCATCCACACACTCAGTGCCCCCTGCATCCACACACACCGTGCCCCCTGCATCCACACACACCGTGCCCCCTGCATCCACACACTCAGTGCCCCCTATATCCACACACTCAGTGCCCCCTGCATCCACACACTCAGTGCCCCCTGCATCCACACACACCGTGCCCCCTGCATCCACACACACCGTGCCCCCTGCATCCACACACTCAGTGCCCCCTGCATCCACACACTCAGTGCCCCCTACATCCACACACACACTGTGCCCCCACGCTCTGCCCCCTCAGCCTCTGCCCGCTCTGTCCCCTCAGCATCTGCCCGCTCTGTCCCCTCAGCATCTGCCCGCTCTGTCCCCTCAGTATCTGCCCGCTCTGTCCCCTCAGCCTCTGCCCGCTCTGTCCCCTCAGCTTCTGCCCGCTCTGTCCCCTCAGCCTCTGCCCGCTCTGTCCCCTCAGCTTCTGCCCGCTCTGTCCCCTCAGCCTCTGCCCGCTCTGTCCCCTCAGCATCTGCCCGCTCTGTCCCCTCAGCATCTGCCCACTCTGTCCCCTCAGCCTCTGCCCGCTCTGCCCCCTCAGCATCTGCCCGCTCTGTCCCCTCAGCCTCTGTCCACTCTGTCCCCTCAGCATCTGCCCCTCGCTGTGCCTCCGCCGTGGACAGGAAGAAGAAAAAAACTACTTACCAATCCGGCAGCGCCCGGGACCCAGCATCCTCCTCCTGCCTCATTTCTCACGGAATGCCGGGCGATTGGTAAGTATTTTTTTTTCTTTTTTTTTTTACTTTTTCCTTCCTCTTCTTCCTGTCCACGGCACCCCTGTGACAGCGCCGCGGCACCCCTGGGAGCCGCGGCGCACAGTTTGGGAACCTAGGCACTAAGCTAATCATTACCCACCTGGAATAGAAACATATTTTCGGCAAAGGGCTTTTTATAAATATGGGGTTAATGTTTAGCTCAAAAGACAAGATGTTATCCATGGCTGTATTGATGTTGAACGTTTTACAGATCACTCAGATGTCTGCTAATATTATTTCTGTTGGTTACATAAATGAAAGTAACCTGCAAATGGAAAGCAACTTAAGACTAAATAAAGCACTTCACTGCTAGTGCCTCATGCCCCAATCAATGGAGACTCTCGATAGATAAATGGCAGCCAGGTCCGTCCATCGCCGCTTTAACAGGAGTTGTGTTCTCACGTGGCGTCATTTTCTACAGTCGGCAAGACGTCGGGTCATCACATGAAGTCATCTGGATCATGGTAATTCGTTTATTTGCAGGTTGTTGTAGTCCAAGTTGGGGTAGTCAGTATCGTTAAATTGACTGCCACCGATTTTTTTAGGGTTGGAGATTTTCCATCGTAAACACCAACCCACTATTACATTTGATCCAGATATCATGGACGGTGTGAATACGTATACTAGTAAGTTTTAATATATCAACAAGGGTAAGGACAGCACTTGCACTTGATGTATGTTCTCTTTGTCTGGTAACTTTATTTTATTTTAGTGGAATGTATTACATTTTCACAACAGATTAAGTCTTGGATTTAGTACCTTTATAAACTGTGTATTATTTTTTTTTAGCCTGAATATATCATAGGACTACAAAGAGGCTGGAAAAGTATTGTCAAGGAGGTTCAGAAGATGCTGGAGCTAGATGTGATTCAGTCATGTTGCTGTCAATGAAAAGCCTCCACTCTGTTGATCACTAAGACAAACAAATAAATGCAGTTTTTTGTAGATTTCCATGGATTGAACTATGTCGCTGTTTATGTTGCCTATCTCTTGCCCTGTTTGGATGCTCTGTTAGATGATTTACCTTGAGTCAGGCACGTTTCTTCCTTCGACTTCAGTAAAGGGTATTGGCAGATTCCACTGAACCAAGATTTTGAGATTCTGCTTTAATGAACTTAGGGTCATGTCCTATGAGATAGGGAATGTGTCGGACACCTTCCAGTGCCCAGTCAAGCACAAGAGGAAAGGAATTGGATACATTTAACTGCTTGTGTTCTGAAACGCACCTTTGTAAGTGCTCCAGTACTGGGAGCGTCAACTAATAATAAGGAGTTTATTGTACAAACTGATGTGTCCCAGCATTATCTTGAATGTGAAGAAGCTTAAACCCTATTTGTATGGCTGACTCCTCACTGTGGTTAGTGAGTGCAATCCTCTAAGTTGATCGCAACTCACCTCAGGGCAAAATGGCAGTTGTGTTGCAGTACAACCTAGGGCTTCAGATTTATGTATTTTATATTATCCAATGCAACTGGACTGTCACAGAGCAGGATCCCTTCGGAAACATCTGGTAACACCACATACTGTGGAAAATGGATAACTGGTGGTCCGTAAGAGGAAATAGTGTGTTGCTGCGTTCCTTGACTTCCAGCCATATGCAAAGTGTGTCTATGAAGAAAATAGACAAAATACATAAAAATCATTGGGGGTGGTCTATGGAGTTAGTGGTATTTGGCATTTTTGTTTTGCCGCTCCAAATCGGTGGAACAGAGCAAATTGTGCCAGAGGCCCTTCATTACCAGTGGATAGGTTCTAATGAACCCAGATGATCCACTGTTTCCTGTGGACTCTGAGAGTTAAGTATGTGAACAGCACCAAGGCTACAGTATTGGAATACATCCAAAGCTATGGGAGTCAAATTTGTCTCAGTTGTGGCGCTAGACCTGGAGGACAAAGTCAATCTGGTCAGGAGATCTTTAGATAATGCCCACTAGCCTAATCCCAGTAGCACCAAAGCACTCAGGCTGCAAGTGGGTGGGTGGAGTTATGAAAATCGTCCTGCTAAATAAGTTAATGGAAAAGAAAAAGTTAAGTATCCAAAATGATCCTTAAACACAGATAAGAGGATGAGTCTGGAATGGTTAATGATGTTGGTGGTTGGATTTCCCCTTCCCAGAGTCAAAACACTGCATAAAAGAGGGGCTGTTAGCCCACTATCCCCAAATGTTCTGTGTAACATTATAGCAATTGTAAGAGTTACTGTATATGAGAATTATGTGAGCAATAAGCTTCATCTATATTAAGATCCTGCTTTGTTCCTGTGAGACATCTGCCCTTCTTTGTTCTGCTGAGCAAATGACTAAGGAGCACAAATTAATCAATTTCCCATCTGTCCTACATTGAGCGCAACATCCTGAGACAAGTCTTTGCCAGCATTGTTGATCCCAAAATAGAGCTCCGGAGGAACTAGTCAGGGCAACAATCAAAGAGGTGCTGCAGAAGTGTAAGCATTCCCAGGTGCCAAGAAAGACTCTGTTGGTATCAATGATACCCTCCTGCACTGTTGGAGCACTTTTGATGCTCCCAGCTGGTGAGTGGTTAGTTTAGATAATCGGCACCAGTTGGAGCAGTCAGTGACCACTTGTTGCTGACAATGCAGTAAAACTGCATGAAACATGGTGGATCGAGGTGGCAAAGCAATCCAATCACCGGGTGGTTCGAAAGTCAATCATTCATGACCCTTATTATGGCCCCAATATAGGAAGCTCCTTGTCTGCCACCTTCAATTTAGCCTTCCTGATCCATAGATAAATTGTAAAATAATTCCAGTGAAACAATTGTGATGGAGGTTTCCAAATCACACAGCCTTTGCATTTTAAAATAGCCACTTGGCTCATCACATTCGTGTGGACTGATGTTGGACACCTGCTCCACTTGGTATATCAGGAGCTTCTGTCTAGGATTAATACAGATTATGGATCTGGGCTGTTTCATTCAATAATACTGATTGACAGACCCAGGGCCCAGGAATGGAGTCCCTTACTCTGCAGGCATGCTTGTTAAAATTGATCCAGTTTATGACAAGTGTGACAGGCTTACCAGTCTAGAAATATGAGGCCTCTGTTCCCAGTCCCAGGTTCTGGTGGTTACCAGATCTTTCTTTTGAGCAAAGATCTATAAGGTAGAGATTTTGACTACAATGTCAGGACTGGTAGCAGAGCCTGGAATAGAAACCAGACTCAGGTGTTCCAATGCATCTCGGGATGTTATGGCAACCAATATAAACAGTTTTATTTGAATTGTTCCTGACTATGCTTGCCATTTATATTGCTGATTTGTTTGAATACCTGGTTTCTGCAAAGGGATCTAGTGCCTATTATTCTATTTCTGTGCACCAGCCCTTAAAATCAACTTATACTATTGCACACAAGACCTGGGGGCAACTGAGTACCGGTGAGTACATAGCGCTGTACGGGAAATAGGGGCTTCTATAGGTGTTGATCAGACATAGTTCTATAGGTTTATGTGGGAAGTTGGTTGCGTTCATTACAGTGAGAGTGGTGGATGAAGCTTCTCCTTGGATTACACACATTGACCTGACATTGATGGCACACATTAGATGCTAATTTATATCAAGTTTTTTTATGAGAATATTGGGAGAGGAGATATAGTTGAGCAGGCCAGTTAGGTTATACCGGAGGGATTGAGAAGGTGGAATTGTGGAAGTTGAATAACAATCTGGATACAACATAGAATTTAACAGCCATTGGTTTTGCAAGAGATGATTTTGCAAAATGCTCTTCTTGCTTCTACGAATGTGTTATGCACGTCTAGTTTCTATCCAATAACGATTGTCGATTGCTGATGTGTGGTTCCAAAGCACAAAGTAATTTAATAGCCAAAAGTAGCAGAATAATAAGTCAGAATAAAATAAGTACAGCCATTACTTATCGCAGACGCCCTGGTTCCAGTGTACAGTCATTCAGGTCTGAAGGCTGTGGTCAAGAAGAAGTGTCCACTAGGTCCAGAGCCACTGCTTATATACAGTCAGTGAATACAGTAAAACAATGCAGATGATGTGGTTTGCTTCTATTGGTCCAGGCTTCAGGAAAGTCCAGTGTACTGCAGGTCATAGGCCAGTTCAAACCAAAATATCCAAAGGTGGGGGTCAGCTCTCCAGAGGATGCACTCCGATTTTCCCCGCCAAGAATCCGGTTTAAACTAGTCTATTTACATTAAATAGGCAGCATAATTTTAAACATTTATTCCCTAACATCGCTAACTAGAGTATGCAGTGTGCGATTCCTTCAGCCAATGAACCGGACAACTGCGGATGAATTGGGGATTAAAATGATACTAAACATGACATATTTCCTGCAACCTAAACCCTTGATTTCACTAACATGTATATAACCTATAATATTAAACATAAATACTACTACATTTCGACATAAATAACTATGTTGTCGAAGTCAGCAAATTGGATAAAGTCATTTCAATTAATATCGAGCAAACTTGGTTGTCTTTGTCCGAAAATATGCGTAGAGCACGCTACGGCGTGGAAGGGTGTATCCAGCCGCAACACGTGACAATAAACAGTTTTTACACTTTTATATACATTCGCATGAACACTCACACTTGTAAATAGTACACATTAATTGTAGTTGCAACATATAGTTATTTATGTCGAAATATAGTAGTGTTTATGTGTAATATTATAAGTTATATGCATATTATTAAAACATATGGTACAGATTAAAGGAAAAAGAGTCATGTCTGGTATCATTTTAATCCCCTATACATCAGCAGCTGTCTGGTTCATTCGGCCAAGAGATCGCACATTGCATACTCTAATTATTGATGTAAGGGAATAAACCTTTAATGTGATACTGACTATAAAATGCTAATGGACTAGTTGAAACTGGAGTCTTGGCAGGAAGATCGGAGCACATCCTCTGGAGAGATGACCCCCACCTTTGGATTCTTTAGTTTGAACTAGCCTATGATCTGCAACCTCCTGGACCTTCCTGAAACCTGGACCAATAGAAGCATCTGCATTGTTTTAATGTATTTCTGTCTGCAGGAGCTTTTCATCTAGTGGACAGTCATCTTAACCACAGACTTCAGACCTGAATGACTGTTCACTGGATCCAGAGCGCCTGCGATAAGTATTGGCTGTACTTATTATTATTTCGCTTGAATTATTCTGATACTTTTTGAGAATAAATATTTGTGTGTTGGAAACACAAATTGAGATTTGACAATCGTTATTGGATAGCGACAAAATGTGCATAACAATGTGTTGCAACTATAATTAATGTGTACTAATTACAAATGTGTATGTTCTTGTGAATGTGAGTAAAAGTGTAAAACCTGTTATTGCCACGTGTTGCAGCTGGTTACGCCCTTCCACACCTTAGCGCGCTCTACACATCATTTCAGACAAAGACAACCAAATTTGCTAGATATTAATTGAAATGACTTTATCCAATTTGCTGACCACGACAAATGTGTATGCCTCTTCTTGTTACGTTTAAGTCAGAGAGAGGCACATCTTTAAGGTAAAGGTGAACGTAATTAATATTTATCCAGTGTAAATGACAAGGTTAAATGCCCCTCTGCAAAGGAACCCAAGATTATTGCTTAAAAAAGTTATGTGAAAATGTATAATCTTTGCCTTATGATCTGATTAAGGTTCAGTGGTTTGTGTACACGAGAATCAACAAACGTGATTCTTCTCTCCATCAAAACTTATGAGACTCCTTCTTTCATAAGATGGCTTCTTCAGCTGCATAAATAGCCATGGCTCGAGTGATCTGCTGTGCCATAGGATTCTGGCTTCCACACTTGGCTTTTCTTGCAAAGGATTATTCTTCAGTCAATTGCAGTTTACAAGTTGAATCATGACCCCTCACTTCAAGACAATTATATTCCCCTTAGTGACAGAGGTTCGACTCAGTAACAGCCCTAGCAACCAGGGATTCTTCTTGAGAAGACATAGCTGTGTTAGGAGAGGTGTAATGTCAACTTTGCATAACTTGATAATGATAAGAATGATGTGGGTGTTGCTGACTGTAATTGATGCTGCTCTACCTGTTATTATACATGATTTTTTTGCTTGTAAAATGCATGGAATGGACTTGCTAAAATGTCAAGAAAGGATAGAGGTTCCTTGATAGCTATCTCAACTTACTTTAGCCTGAGAAATGTCTCAGATACATTGACATATATTGTATTGATTTGGGTCAAAACAATTCCACATGTAAGAGGTGGATTTGTTTATCTTTGGCCAGTCATGACAATGAGGTCATCTGTGGCGTGCAGTAGTAGTTCAGCACAATCAACATTATCTTCATTACCTTATGCAAGCTCAGCACATGTATCATCATCATCATCATCATCATCATCTCCGTCCTCATCCCCCTCAAGCTTTATCATAGGAGGAACTTTCAAAATAGGATTCTCAATTTCCAAATATTTAGACATCCTGACATTTTAATCTGCTTGAGATACTGGGGAAGGGTGTGATTCTGCTCTACAGTATCATACGTAACTATCAGATGTACAACTCAAAGACACTCTTAGACTCTCCGCAGGATTACCTGAAGGTCCAATTTTTTTCTTCACCCTGGGTGTTCTTCTTCTGATTTTTTGAAGGGCTTGTTTTGAGAGTGACAAATCTATACAGTAGAGCTAGATGGTGATGCACTCTGAGAGTGCAATGACCTTGGAGGACTCTCACCTTGGCACGGGACACTCTATTACAAGGAGAAGCAGGACCAGTATTAATAAAAAGTGTCCATGACCTCCGTCTTTTCTTGCCACTGTGGGTGGTGTATATGATGTTGGCTATTTTCTATTTTAAGTGAAAACTCCAATCAACATGCTATCCCCAATGCTTTGAACCAGCCGTGGTTTTGGCTTTGGGGAGATGTTTAACTGTTTTTTTAGAGGGCCCTGTCTGAGAATTTCTTAGATTAACTTTTTAATTAGCAGAATTAGTACTAGTCTTCGGATGTTCCTGTTCAATAGACTATAGACATGACAATACCGGTAAAGCAGTGCAGTGTCACACCAGGTGAAGGTACAATGGGGAAGGGAAAGGAGGGACTACAGAATTTTAACTGCAAATTCATGAGTGACCAACGGGCAACCAAGGCTCAATATACCAGCTAATATTTCTGCACCCGGGAGTAAGCACCCAGACCTTGGCTTGTACAAGGCAGGGTGTTTTATTGACATGATGCAATTGGCTTTTTGAAACTCTTACATTTAGGAAAAAGTGAAATGATTGTAACAGCTGAAATTGCTTACACAATACTATATGGATTATTATTTACTAATAGCACCAAAGTACATTTTTGTTTAGGGGGGTTGGGAGGGTAATTGCTTCACATACATTATGGTTGTCCACTTTCTGTGTGACTGGAGTAGTTATACTGCCAAACAGCTATGTGAGGACACATAATTATTCTAATATTATTAATTATTATATTTCACATGCCACTGTTACATCTTAATTTGTTTTTCTTTGTTGATGCATCAGCTATTTACTAAACCCCTAGTACCACCCGATGACTGCATCTGATATACAAAAATGTAACACTGATTTTTTTGTTAAGCAAAAAAATTGCTTACGTGTACTATAGTACTATATACTTGTCGTTTGTGCAATAATAGTATACAAAAATGAGGTGAGGAGCTAAGATATCGTTTATATACTATAGGTAGCCTGATATGTTTGGTCTGTTTGTATTACCAGTCTGACTCAGCCAATGCCACACAATATTGTTTTCAATCACCAGATCACATGAATTCATCAACATCTATTCAATATTTCTCACATGCTAAAAACTACTTATAATAAAATAGAAATTAATCCGTTAATTTAATTGCTCAGTATACTATTTATGATCCATTAAAAAAATGGAGTAACTGAAGGACAACAAACGTATTGTAAGCAAGGGCAAGTGGCTCATGTAATAAGTTAGCACCATTCCGGCATGGTCATGTATAAAGTGCTGGACTGCACTGGTTCCCTATAATTATTAATCGGTTATTGAAATATAATAATATACTAATAATATAATAATAATAACAATAATAATAATACTAGTAATAATAATAATAATAATGTGTTAATTATATTTTTTGTTTGTGTACAATGATACACGTCCTCTGTAAGATGCGATAAGGTACAACAATAGACCTTGTATTGAATGTTGTGGCAAAGTTTAAACACTTCTGTAGTGGTGTAAACATCTGGGAACTTTGCAGCTAATAATGTTCGAAAAAAATCTACCTACATGGAGAACACTTCTCTTATAATCTCCACCTTCATAACTGATACCTCCATCGTGTTCATTTCTATATTTTAGGATAGCTTGTCAGAGAAACCTACAATCAATACAGTCACCAAAACCAGTCCCATGTCTGTCCAAAACGATGACATTTCTGAAAATTCCACACCTATTTTCCATCAGACAACACACACATCTCTCTCGCTGCCAAAAATTGTGACTGCCCTGTGAATATTGGGACTGTGTGCATTACCATTTATACTGCAGGTGGATGTACTTTTTGGGAGCTCTCTATAGTGTTACCTACAAAGGTCCGACTGCTGATTTGTTGATGAGTAATACGAAGCTCTCTACAACCAGTGCAGTATCTTACTATCATGTAATCACATGAACAGAATCATTTTTAAAATGTTCCCATTCAGCTATGAACACTGAAATTTCCTTACATTATTTAAACATTCAGGTTTTTATTTATTTTTAAATATTAGAAGCAAACCAGAAATTCCAATATTCATTAATCCACCATTACACACTTGGTACTAATTGGCACAAGTCTAAACTTTCTAACCACTAAAGATATCCAGAAATAAAAGTATGGATAGACAATTGAATATCCTTTGTTATCACTCATCACAGCAATACATCCTCAAATCATTGAGGGCGGTATCCTCTCCTTTTCCCCTGGGTGGCTCCACCTTGGTTCTAATACCACAGACGCAGTACTCGCAAACCTTGCTCCATGATCCGTATGTTCCCCAAGAGCCTCCAACTGCCTCCAACTTCTGCCCGTTGGAGCATTGAATCTTGATGTTATTGGCAGCAGTGTCATCTCCATCATCCTGAGATGATTCCACTTTTAGCTGGTATGCATCAATGCAGCCATTATTATTAAAATGTATTTGAACCCAATTGCCCCATCTGTAGAGATAAGAAGATAAAAACTGTCAGTGCTGGATGAGACCAAATTTTGGCTCTTGCAAAGTTGTGGAACAGTATTTACTTTCTTTGCAAATTATTTTGTTGATTTTTAAACCTTTATTCGCAAATATAACAGTAAAGTACAATTAAAAAGAAGAATTTAAGAGCCTACAAATATGGTGGGACTGTCCAAAATTGATCCCCTTCTGGCGTGAAGTTAAATCTTTGATGGAAACGGTGATCCAAATTTCCTTACCACTCGACCCTAAATTTTCCCTTCTACCCCTCGGGTTTCCCATGGCCAATAGACACCAAAATAAACTTGCTCGCCATATTATTTCTGCGGCCACATGTCAGATTGCTATTGAATGGAAACAGGTCACTCCACCTTGACTTACCACTGTGACTAATAGGATTTAGCAAACTCATCGGATGGAATACATGACTAGCATTATACGGAACTCCGCCAAATCTTTTAACAAGGTCTGGGACCCATGGATGTCTTACTTCTAATACCGCTCCCTCTTTACTTAGTCATACCCCTACCCATTCACAACCCTTCCCCTTCTCTACTTACTACATCTAATTCTGGGGTGATTCCTGCCACGCCACCCACTCTCCTCCTTTACCTATTTCTTTATCATTTATCTCTCTCTATCTTTCTCTCTTTATTCTCTTTTCTTACTCTTCCTTTATAATATAAAAAATAAACCGGTCTTTCTTTTACATTGTCTAATAGAATCTGACTTATTCCCTCTCCGATGCACGGAGAACTCTCTACCTTTATTTAAAGTATTGATTGTATTCTGTATGATATAACATGTATTCAAATTGCATTGTATATCCTATTTGACCATTAATAAACACTTGGTTTAAAATAAATAAATAAAATAAGAGTATTAAAGCATAAAAGAGTTACTAAACAATTGCATTGTAAGTATGCCAGTAGCTCAGGGAAGGGACCGGCTGCTTTTAAAGTCCAAAGAGCATCATGTAACTACCACCGCCCCCACCCCAAATGTCACCAACTACGAAGTAGTACCCAGGGAAGATCCCATGTCTAAGAGGAACTTAATCCCGTCAGGTAATTTAGCATCCATAAGCTTCCAGATTTACAACTTGAAGGATTTTAACGATTAGTGGCCTTGTGTGGTCTGTTAGCCTTGCGGATATTGAGAGCTACAGCCTGTTGACCTGGCTAATTGCTTGC
This sequence comes from Mixophyes fleayi, assembly GCF_038048845.1. Lineage (NCBI taxonomy): Eukaryota > Metazoa > Chordata > Amphibia > Anura > Limnodynastidae > Mixophyes > Mixophyes fleayi. The sequence continues at coordinate 18,634,753 of NC_134405.1, forward strand.
TAGGTCTCAGCTAGAACAGCCAATTGCAAAACAGTAATAATGTTAGGATGAAATCTACAATGTGCCAAGGGTCACGAGACCTTTATGATTTGAAAGGACAATAAGGAATATTTGAAATAAATAAAGCTGTGTGTATCTAACCATGAGACATGGAGCCGGCTTTTCACTTATAAGCCTGTGACAGATTGGACAGTAGCTGTAAAGTTATTTTTGCTAACACAATGTAAACAGACTCCATTTAGGGCTGTATCGTCACCGTTTTCCTGATATGGTTCCACCTAAAAAGAATAGTGAAGGGACACATTAGAAAACAAACAGTACAATACAGTTAAATAAGTGAGCATGCACAAACTACCCCCTTGCACTACACCTACATGCATTGACACTTACACATTTATAATAGCTACCAGCAACTAAGTGCCAAGGAGACATGGTAGAACATCCTTCAATTATGTGCATAGCTGTGAAACCCCCTCCTCGAGGATTCTCCGGTGAATTCCAACGGCCATGGACAGACAAGATTATCATTGCGTTAATTACACCAATTAGTGTGGTCATGACTTATCTTTCAAGGGACGGAGCCTATCATAATGAGTCTTCTGAAACTATCACAAGAAAAAAAACCGACTGTTCATAAGAGGCTCTGCTAAGGCAATAATAATTATTTGGGGGGTTGTATAAAGAATCCATATCTAAGTCTACTTATATCCAACCCAGAGAAAAATTAAACTTAAAATTTACTTTTCTATATACCCATATTTATATGTTTAAAGTGAAATATTAAAAACATTTAAAAA